>NW_028261394.1:18344549-18642049 GCF_051295495.1 Thamnophis sirtalis | reverse complement strand
ATCGGCTCGTCACAAGAGTCCATCACGACAGAAACCCAATATTTTTATTGTTGCCTTTTGTACATTTGTGTTGTATTTTTGCTGATAAATAAATAAAGGGAGACTAGTATAGATCTATTTCAAGATATTTAGCTCTCATCAGCTAGCCATACCCTTACTGGGATTCGAACCTGTGCTATATTACATCTTAGGCAGACGCCTTAGCCATTTATTTATTTATCAGGAATAAATATCAGGACACACACACACACACACACACACACACACACACACACACACACACACACACACACACACACACACACACACACACACACACACACACATATATATATATATATATATATATATATATATATATATATATATATATATAAAGTCACAACCCCTGGTATGCCCAAATATGGGAGGAAGATCACTACTTCCATTCTCTGTCCTTCGGCTCATCACAAGGGACCATCCAGACAGAAACCCAATATTTTTTATTGTTGCCTTTTTGTTACATTTGTTATATTTGTGCTGATATCAACCCTGGCAGTATGTAAAGAAGGAAGATTTTATGTGTTGTGTTTGTTTTGAAAATAAAATTTATTTTAAAAAAAGAGGACCTATGGATAGCACATGAGCAGAGAAGATGAAGTTACCCACAGTAAGGGAGCCAACACAAGTTTTCCCGGCCCCCCTGGGCCCCCAGACCTTTTCTTGAGAGCCATCTCTTGAGCGACCTGTAGAGCTACTTGGAAGACTGCTATCATGTCACTCCTAGTCCTTTTTTTCATTAAACTAGACATATCCAGTTCCTGCAACTGTTCTTCATATGTTTTAACCTCCAGTCCCCTAATCATCTCTGTTGCTCATTTCTGTACTCTTTCCAGAATCTCTATATATTTTATAATATAGTGATCAAAACTAGATGCAGAATTCTACGTGTGTTCCAGGGGTGGGTTGCTGCCGGCATTACTGCCGGTTCATTTTGCGCATGCGCCGTGCATTGCTTGTGCATGTGCAGTTGCCTGTAAACTGTTCTGTGCATGTGCAGCACACTAAAAACATTCCAGCAATGATACTATATCCTGTATCATAACATTTCCCCCCTAATAATCAAAACTTAACTGTATCTAACTTAGTTCTTTTTTTATTAACCTTTGTATATAATCCAAAAGGATTTCTTATCTTCCTTTCATGGGTACCATTCAATATTCATATCCAATTATTACTTATCATAACACTACACATTATATACATTGTTATCATTATCAATTATTTATTTAACTATATCTATTATCACTAAATTTCACTAAGTTTAACTAGTTTTAAGTTATATTCTTCCATCTATCAACCTGTATCTTTCTAATAACAAAACAATCTCATATCTTCTGCTATTTGTGGTACCAATCCTCTAATCATCTTCTTGATCAGCTTTGTATGGACTTCTCTTAGCAACTCCTTGCTTATAAGATCTCTCATATAATCTTGATGCCCTCTTTCTGTTTCCTTATTCAGTTTGTCTTTGATTGTCAGTTGTGTTATCAATACTTTTGCTAATGGAATTTCTTTCTTTAAGTCCATAGATTCTTTAATTTTATCTTCTTCTATATCTTGACCTTTGGAATAGATTTCCTCTCCATTTAATTCCTCTTTCTGTATTCCATTCTTTCCATTTTCAAGAACAAACCAATTACCATAGATATCAGCAGGTTTAGTCTCTTCATTTTCCACTTCGTTTTTTTGAGTTTCAATCACCCCATTTTGCATTTGATGAACATTTCAATTTTTAAATCAGATTTTCTTGTTATGTGCTCTAGGTATTCCATTTTTTTCTCTACTATATTTGATAATTTCTGTAGTTCTGAAAATATATTTTGCAAAGTTAAGACCTCTATTTTTTCTTGATGTTGTATAATTCTAACAAACACAGCTGCTCTAGCTTGGAAGATTAATAAAATTAAAACATAGATTCACAAAGAATGTTATTTTCACTTTTCTCTGGTTGAAAATATACTTCAAAGGGACATGGTGTGCTCTTATCAGTCTGTAGCCAAACAGTAAAACCTTGTGGTGCCAAGTCAAAGCAATCTGTGAAAGAAAGAAAAAAAACCATTTTGAATACACAAAACTCCGATCAATGAAACCTCCCAGCCTCCAAAGGGAGACACTGTTAAAGAGTTTCTTTTTGTATATTTTTGTATTTCAAATTAGAAAAAGAGGTCCAATCTTTAAATGAATTAAAAAAATACCCACAGCAATAAAAGAGGAAAGCTTTAGTCTGTAAATTACAGAGAGTCACAAGGAGAAGGTAGAAGAAGAAAACTTAATCCATCCATTTCAAAAGGTTTGCATAGATTCGATCCATGAAAATAACATTTAAAAAAATAAGATAACCACTGTCCAAAACCATTCCAAATTTAATTCTGCCGCTTGATTCTTCTATTCTTCAATTTAAATTGATTTTTGAGTTTTTATAGACAGTCTTTTTTAAAACAATAAAAATTCCACACCAGCTGGAAACACTTTCTCTTTCTGTATCCTTCTGTTTTGGAGCCGCCCTGACTTTGTCAGCCTTGGCTGGATTTTTTGTCACTGGCTTGAAAAACTTCTCTTGCTTTTTTCAGGGATTTTGCGATATCCCCGACATCAGCAAGACATATTCTTCCTGTTCACTGTCTCTTTGGGACAGTTTAGGTCCATTTGGATCACCCAGTGGCAAAAGTGTTGGCTGTGGTCTCAGAGCATTGAGACCGCACAACCATATCGTCACGACATTTGCTCCCCCTCCCCCTCCATAGGTCTTCTATAGTTGTTAATGATCATTGTTTTTATATGTTTATTGGTTCCCTCTTTTAATTCAGTGCCGTGCACCACCCACAGTCAGGTTCTTATGAGATGTGTGGCCATATAAATATAAATAAATAATGACCAAATAAATACCCCACCTGGGGATACTCTGACCTCAAGCAGTAGACTTGCTCACTTACTGCCTGTCAGAGTTTCTGGAATTCTGTTTTCTTTGGAGCTGAATTTCAAAGTGATTAAGCTGAATGAAAGCTGAACAGAAGAAAAATAAAAATTTCACCAATGAACCAGCAGAACCAGCAAGGCCACCGAAAAAGGGAAAAACATTTTGTTCCCTCTCAACAAGAAAGCTGTGTAATCAGAAGCAAGTTTAAAAGTGCTTTTGTGTTTATGTTTTTCTCTTTGTAAATGTGCTGTTGCTATTTGTCCTGATGAGAAAGAAAGATTTATTCTTCAGATGCAGTTTTGGTTTCATCATTAAGATGGTGGCTTTGGCCATGTGCCTCTGGTAGAACCAGTCTTTCTCTCCCCCACCTGGTCCTAGATGATCTCTCTAAAGGAGAAAAGCACCTCAAATCAAGAGAGGTACTAATACCACTCTATAAAGCCTTAGTACAGTGTTTCTCAACCTTGGGAGTTGAAATCCGGACATCTTCAAGTTGCCAAGGTTGAGAAACACTGCCTTAGTAAGACCACACCTAGAGCATTCAATTTTGGGCACTACACTACAAAAAAGATATTGAAACTCTGGAAAGAGTCCAGAGAAGAGCAACCAGGATGATGAGGGGACTGGAGGCTAAAACATACAATGAAAGGTTGCAGGAACTGAGCATGGCTAGTCTAGTGAAGAGAAGGACCAGGGGATACATGATAGCAATCTTCCAATATTTGAGGGGTGCCCCAGAGAAGAAGGGGGGTCAAGCTATTCTCCAAAGCATCCAAAGGCCAGCAAGGAATAATGGATGGAAACTGACCAAGGAGAGATTCAACCTGGAGGAATTTTCTAACATTGGGAGCAATCAATTCATGGAACAGAAGTTGCCTTTGGAAGTTGTGGGAGCTTCATCACTGAAAGTTTTCAAGAAGAGACTAGACTGTCATCTTTCAGAAATGGTGTAGGGCCTTCTGCTTGGTTAGGGGGTGGGATGGTTGGACTAGATAACCTACAAGGTCCCTTCCAACTCTTGTTGTTCTGTTCTGTTCTGCAATGGATCTGAGAGTGTGAGGGCTACATCTTGTATCACAGGCATGAAATGGGTCATTTCTTTATCCAATTTTCTCCCCATAGAATGGAAAAAGTATTTTGATAGTCAACAAATCTTCCCACATGTCTGCAGACACCGTTTTTCTCAAGCAGATCATGCATTATATGTAATTACGCCTCAGAAATTCTATGGAGTATCTGCCTTGTATGCACACTGGAAATATATTCCTGTCCTGTTTATTCCCAGCGGGCTCTGCCTTGGTGCCTCTCCACTTACTCACCCTTGCTGTGAAGGAAGCAAATTGAGAAAAGACGGAGGGCCAATCTGCTTGGAAGTGACTGATTTGTTTACAGACTCAAGAGGAGCTGCTGAGGTTGGCTGGGTTCAGTCTGCTTTTTCAATGATGTCGGGTAATGAAGCAAGGATAACGGTATTCTGAAGTACTGCTTGCAATTTTCCTTTGCTGGTGCTAATCTCCATCATCTGCCGATTCTGCCTTGCCTGGCTGAGATATTGGCTGAAACCGAACATCAAGAGCGAGTTTGTAGTCTAACTTGTTCTTACAGAAAAAAAAAAATTCAGCTGTCCTGGGAAGCAACATCCCTTATTCAGCTTCTCTGTGCAAGCACTGATGGATAGAGGAAATTATTTCCAAGATGAAGTGCTCTTGATCTCTGTTTACACTTAAAAGGTACATGTAAAAATTCCCCTTGCATATATGTGCTAGTTGTTCCCGACTCTAGGGAGCAGTTTTCATCTCTGTTTCAAAACGGAAGAGCCAGCGCTGTCCGAAAATGTCTCTATGGTCATGTGGCGGGCATGACTAAATGCCAAAGGCACACAGAACGCTGTTACCTTCCCATCAAAAATGGTTCCTATTTTTCTACTTGCATTTTTACATGCTTTCAAAATGCTAGGTTGGTGGAAACTGGGAAAAGTAATGGGAGCTCATTCCATTAGGCGGCGCTGGATTCAAACCGCTGAACTGCCAACTTTTCTTATTGACAAGCTCAGTGTCTTAGCCACTAAGTTAAGTTAGTGGTACCCAAAGTCTCAAGTTATATTTTAAGATATGTTTTTTGGGTGTTTGCCATCTATTTTCTAAAAGTTACTTTCCCCTCTTAAAGAGAAAGGTATCTCACTTGCAATGTTTTTTGGCCCATCATGAAACTTTATGGCAGGACAATTTAATGTAGTGGTGGGATTCAGCCTGTTCACACCTATTCAGGAGAATCAGTTGTTAACTTTCTAAGCAGTTTGGAAAACAAGTTGTTGGAAGAAATCTCATTTTGTTTTTTTCCACCTTACAGGGCTAATCCTGTAAGGAAGGCAGCAAGGAAACATTCTGGTGCTGTTTCTAGCCTAATCTTTATTGCCCTGCTTACAGAAACTGCCTCTACAGTTAACCCTTATTCCATTGTAATAGCTAAGGCAAAGTGCCCATCAAGGTGAGTGACGTTGACTTGGCCATGCCCACATGGTCACATGACCACCGAGCCACGCCTACCCATCTGGTCATCAGGGCAGATAACTAGTTGTTGAATTATTTGAATCCCACCACTGGTTTAATGGTACAGCTTTACAAAGCCTTAACAAGACCATATTTAAAATACTGCATCCAGTTTTGATCACAATAGAAAAAAAGATGTTGAGACTCTGGAAAGGGTGCGGAGATGTGAAACAAGAATCATTCAGGAATATCAAAAGTCCAGTTGCCTCTTTAAAAAGAACCTTTAGGGCAACCATGACTTGGATGGCTGAGAATCTCTATAGATATCCCAACCCATATGTTCACCATTGAAATAATATTATCTCAGGGCTCAGAAAATTATATTTTAAAACTTATACATGAATTAACACAAAGAACGGTCGCCGGAATTGGGTATGTCTAGTCTAGTGAAAAGAAGGACCAAGGGTGATTGAGTGTTCCAATATTTGAGGATCTTCCACAAAGAAGAGGGGATCAACCTATTTTCCAAAGCACCTGAAGGCAGGACAAGAAACAATGGATGGAAACTAACCAAGGAGAGAAGCATCCTAGAATTAAGAAGAAATTTCCTGATAGTCACAACAATCGATCAGTGGAATGGCTTGCCTTCAGAAGTTGTGGATGCTCCATCACTGGAGGTTTTCCAAGAAGAGATTGGACAGCCATTTGTCTGAAATGATAGAGTCTCCTGCTCAAGCTAGTTGACCTCCAAAGTCCTTCTGGCTGTTAATCACCCATAAAGCCCTACATGGTAGTGGATCTGGATACTTGAGAGACCGCCTCCTGCCAATTACCTCCCTGCGACCAATAAGATCACACAGATTGGGCCTCCTCCGTATTCCATCGGCCAGCCAGTGTCGGCTGGCAATTACAAGGAGGAGGGCCTTCTCAGTAGTTGCCCCGACCCTTTGGAACGAGCTCCCCGTGGAGATTCGTACCCTCACCACCGTCCAGGCCTTCCGCACAGCCTTGAAGAACTGGCTAGCCCGTCAGGCCTGGGGATGAAGATAGTTGCCCCTCCCGAATGATGAATGCATGTTGGTTATTGCTTTTATTATATGTGTCTTTGTTATTGTCTGCATTTCCCCTTCCCTGATTTATGTGAGCCGCCCTGAGTCCCCTCAGGGAAAAGGGCGGCCTACAAATGTCAATAAATCACTAAATCACTAAATCACTTCCAATCCTGTTATTCTCTGTCTTTATGCCTCTCTCTGGCATATGCTGCAAAGTTTAGTCATATTTTTTTTTAGTCATTTTATTAAGATTTATAGGCCGCCCTTTTCCCTGAGGGGACTCAGGGCGGCTTACAATCACAGGGAAGGGGGTGCAATATCAAACGACAAACAAATGTGAACAAAAGAAAAATAATAAAACACAACTTTCATTCAACAGTCAACACTCGGGCGGGTAAATTGGGGACCTATCCCCAGGCCTGTTGGGAGAGCCAGGTCTTGAGGGCTGTGCGGAAGGTCTGGATGGTGGTGAGGGTGCGGATCTCGACGGGGAGGTCGTTCCACAGGGTCGGAGCTGCAACAGAAAAGGCTCTCCTCCGTGTAGTCGCCAGTCGACATTGACTGGCGGATGGGATTCGGAGGAGGCCCAGTCTGTGCGATCTAATCGGTCGGAGGGAGGTAATCGGCAGAAGGCGGTCTCTCAAGTACCCAGATCCACTACCATGGAGTGCTTTAAAGGTGGTCATCAGTACCCTGAAGCGCACCCGGAGACCAACAGGTAGCCAGTGCAGCTCGCGGAGAATGGGTGTAACGTGGGCGAACCGCGGTGCGCCCACTATCACTCGTGCGGCTGCATTCTGGACTAACTGCAGTCGCCGGATGCACTTCAAGGGCAACCCCATGTAGAGCCCATTGCAGTATTCCAGCCTAGAGATCACAAGGGCTCGAGTGACTGTTGCGAGAGCCTCCCGGTTTAGGTAGGGCCGCAACTGGCGGACCAGGCGAACCTGGGCAAATGCCCCCCTGGTCACAGCTGACAACTGGTGGTCAAAAGTCAGCTGTGGATCCAGGAGGACTCCTAAGTTGCGGACCCTATCTGAGGGGTATAAAACTTGACCCCCCAGCCTAAGTGTTGGAACATTAGCCAAATTATTGGGAGGGAAACACAACAGCCACTCGGTCTTGTCCAGGTTGAGTACCAGTTTGTTAGCGCTCATCCAGTTCTTAACGGCCTCAAGACCCTGGTTCATCACGTCCACCGCTTCATTGAGTTGGCACGGGGCGGACAGATACAGTTGCGTATCGTCCGCATATTGGTGGTATTTTATCCCGTGCCTCCGAATGATCTCGCCCAGCGGTTTCATGTATATGTTAAATAGTAGGGGGGATAAGACCGAACCCTGCGGCACCCCGCATGTTAGGGGCCTCAGGGACGATCTCTGCCCCCCGACCAACACCGACTGCGACCTGTCCGAGAGGTAGGAGGAGAACCACTGCAAAACAGTGCCTCCCACCCCCACCTCCCGCAGTCGTCGCAGAAGGATACCATGGTCGATGGTATCGAAAGCCGCTGAGAGGTCAAGGAGAACCAGGATGGACGCATAGCCTCCATCTCTGGCCCTCCAGAGATCATCGGTCAATGCGACCAAAGCGGTTTCTGTGCTGTAACCAGGTCTGAAGCCGGACTGAAAGTTGCCCTTCTATCAAGAATTCACATCCTGCTGATTGCTTATTTATTTAATTATTTATTTAGTGTATGACATATCACACGTTGGCTTGAAATGTATAGGTATATTAACATTTCTCCTAGATTGAAAAAAAAAACAGAATAAGAATTGGTGCTCTGATATACTATATGAATACAATAGTCATATAGATTGCTTTGAATCTAACACTGCACACTTTTCGTTAGCAGATATCCCTACAGAAATCTCTAAGAGAATTATTAAAATTTGCCCCATTACATTTGCTACAGATGTTAATGGATTTAGACTGCTTCGAACTGGAGTACCTAGTTATTGGGTTGTTAGTTATTGTTAGCCAATTACCCAATCAAATCTTTATTACAGTCGTCAACCCGCATAAGGTTAGTTAGAGCATTATAAAACTATTGTTAATATTTTATAACCTGTTTATATATAAAATATTTTATCTCATCCTATTTGATTTTAATCTATGTTCCCTGCGATTTTATTGCCTTTGCTCTTTCTCCTAATCTTTATCAGTTGCACAAAAATGTTATTTTATTTTTATAACATTTAGATTGGCCTTGGACTGAAAATTCAATCAATCAATTAATTAGCCAGGCCTTCCTTGTTACCTGGCCCTCACAGTAGTTTTCATTCCTTTTTCCATTAAGACCCTTTAAATCAAGAGGCCCATAAATGCTCCTGTTAATCTCCTGTCCTAATAGGTAGGGAGATTAACCTGGTCCCATTTCAGGATTTTGTTGCTAGGTCAAGGGAACTGAGTCACAGGATGGAGATCTAAATGGAAGCTCTTAGGTCAAAATGACCTGATTAAACGGGATAATGAAGAATGATGACAGTCAACAACCTGTAAATGGAATTGGGTTTTTTCAGCTCTTGAAGCTTAATAATTAGATTTTCCATGGTCCCCGAAGGGAGTTCTGGATCTTTCTATATTAGGTTGTTCCATTCTTGCCTGAAAATCAAGGTATTTTAGGATGTGAGGCATGGAAGTGGGTGGTAGCAGCCATTAAGGTGGTAGAAAAGGGAAGCTGGATGAAAAAGGCTGGAGTGACTCACAGAAGACCAGAATGAGTTGGAAGAAACCTTGGAGATCTTCTAGTCCAACCCGCTGCTCAAGGCAGGAGACCCTGTAGCATTCCAGACAAATGGCTGTCCAGTCTCTTCTTGAAAGTCTCCAATGATGGAGCACAACAACTTCTGAAGGCAAGCTATTCATTGTTTGATTGTTCTCAGCGTCAGGAAATCCATCCTAAGTTCTAACTTGAATCGCTCAATTAATTTACACCCATTGTGTCAGCCTCTGCTTTGCTGCTGCTTCGGCTGCCATTGAAACGGGGAGGGGGGCATGGTATTTGGGAGAGGAATACTAATTGTGCTGGAGGAAGATTCTGGAGTTTCTGCTGCCTGTCTTACTGCGCATGCGGAGGAGGTTTCCCGCCAAGGCCAACGGCACCGACATTCCATCTGGGTGATGCCTTTCGAAGTTATCTCACACCTGACACTTGGGAGAATTATGATTGGACTGTAACTGGGATGCCAAGGGGTGGGGAATGGGTTATTCTATATATCATTTGCTTTCGTGCCTAAATAATCAGTCTTCGCTTTGCTACGCTTCTAATCATTTATAATTAGTAAAAGTACACTTGATTCTATCAATGGAGTCTTGTGGTTTTCTTTCCTAATTACTCAATGGAGGAGTGCTGACACATTGTTTCTTGTCTTGCCTTCTGGCGCTTTCAAAAGTAGGTTGACCCCAATTCTTTGTGGCAGCCCTTCAAATATTGGAAGACTGCTATCATGTCATCCCTGGTCCTTTTCACTAGACTAGACAAACCCAATTCCTGCAACTGTTCATCGTATGCTAAAGTCTTCAGCCGCCTAATTATCTTTGTTGCCTGTGAAATCTCTACAAAAGGAGACTGTGGAGATTTTCAGTCATCCAGGTCACAGCTCCTCTCAAAGATGCTTTTTCAAAAGGCAACTGGACTGTTTTTTTTCCTTGAGGAAGATATTTCACTTCTCATCCAAGAAGCTTCATCAGTTCTGGCAAGATGGCAGGGATGATGGAAATATTAGTTCAGATTAGTTCAGTGGGGGACTTATCAGAAGGTTCATATTTCTTTGCAGGATGAGTGTGGGTGGGGGAAGTCAAATGTCTTCTTTTTCTCAGGGAAAAAAATGCAAAAGGGTATTTGTAAATCCCCCTCTCCCTCCCTCCCTCCCTCTCTCCTCTTTTCCCTGAGAATGTTCTCCAAGGTGCTGATTCTTTCATGAGTTTTCTTAAATGATTTTACTTTTATGTGTGAGTTTCTCTCTCCCTCTCTCCCTGTCCCTCCCTCCCTCCCTCCCTTTCTCTTTCTCTCTCATGCACACACACAAACAAACGATTAAAGCATTGTATCATATAAATTCTGATTTGAAATTTTAGCAGAGGAGGCTTCACACATTTTTAAAAACAAACCTTTACATTAAAAAATATGAGAGAAGCAACATGGTAATGCTGCCTAGAAAAGCATATTTTCCAACACATCTCTAAAGTTGGAGCACAAGAGATAAAAATGAAGTTGACTTCTGAATTATATCGCTAATAGTTTCTCTCTCTGAGGGGGAGGAATGGAAAAGGTACTCTTATCCAAACAAAAGCTGGAGCTTATTCTGGAATGCATTGGACCAATACAATATTTTTTCCAAGGTTAATATTCTGTATGGGAAGCTCATGTGAGGCAGAAGAGAAGAAAAGAGTTTTTCATAATCATAGCAAAAAAGGAGTCAGTGGATACCAAGAAAATATGAGACATAATGAATGCAGGATTCCAAATGAATTCCGGAAGGTCTTCCTCCAATAGCATTACTATTGCTATTTATCTTCTCATCGTTCCTATCACCCATCTCCTCCACCCTATGACCGTATGACTGTAACTTTGTTGCTTGTATCCTTACGATTTATATTGATGGTTTCCTAGTATGATCTGTTTGCTTATTTTTACCCTATGACTACCATTAAGTACCTTATGATTCGTGATGAATGTATCTTTTCTTTTATGTACACTGAGAGCATCTGCACCAAAGACAAATTCCTTGTGTCCAATCACACTTCTCCAATAAAGAATGCTCTGCTCTGCTCTGCTCTGCTCTGCTCTGCTCTGCTCTGCTCTGCTCTGCTCTGCTCTGCTCTGCTCTGCTCTATTCCATTCCATTCCATTCCATTCCATTCTCTACATTCTATTCTTTCTGTTCTGTTCTGTTCTGTTCTGTTCTGTTCTGTTCTGTTCTGTTCTGTTCTGTTCTGTTCTGTTCTGTTCTGCCCTGCCCTGCCCTGCCCTGCCCTGCCCTGCCCTACCCTATTCCTATTCCTATTCAATTCTATATTCAATTCAATTCAATTCAATTCTAATTCCTATCCTATCCCTATCCCTATAACTATTCCATTCCATTCCATTCGAATTCCTATCCTATCCTATCCTATCCTATCCTATCCTATCCTATCCTATCCTATCCTATCCTATCCTATCCTATCCTATCCTATCCTATTCCTATCCTATCCTATTCCTATTCCTATTCCTATTCCTATTCAATTCCATTCTATATTCTATTCCATTCTATTCCATTCCATTCTATTCTAATCCTGCAAGACAAATTCTCCTCATCATGGATCAAGGCTGTCGAGTCCCAGTTTGCCGAACTCGTCTTCTCCCCAGCCGCAATACTCAAGTTGGACTGTGACCAAGCAAAACAAACCTTGGGTCAAAGGGCAGAGGATATCAAAAGGCAAATGGACTTAGGGAAAGCTCTGCTTTTTCTGGCTCCAGATGCCATTAGATATGTTGTTACTACTGTCAGCTCTCTTAAGTCAGTTGGAGTCAGCAAACCATTGGAAAGCATTTTTGCTCGCACAGTGCCATGAGCTTCCATTGGCTGACTTGTTCGGCAAGTATAAAAAGATACCATTGACTGAAAGACTCTATTCCTGTGGCTCAGGAGAGGCTCTGTGGTTCTGTGGTTCACTTTCACCTTCGATGTTCCTTTTGCAGAGAGAGTTGGAATAAAAAAATTCAGCCAATAACTGCTAGGTATCCTGGCTGTAAGGGATGCGGTTGCTCAGTGGCTAAGATGCTGAGCTTGTTGATCAGAAAGGTCGAAACCCTAGCACTGCGTAACAGAGTGAGTTCCCATTTGTTGTCCCAGTTTCTGCCAACCTAGCAGTTTGAAAGCATGTGAAAACGCAAGTAGAAAAATAGGAACCACCTTTGGTGGGAAGGGAAGAGCATTCCGTGCACCTTCGGCATTTAGTCACACCAGCCACATGACCATGGAGATGTCTTCGGACAGCGATGGCTCTTTGGCTTAGAAACAGAGATGAGCACCGCCCCCTAGAGTTGGGAATGACTAGCACATATGTGTGAGGGGAACCTTTACCTTTATCTTGGCCATTCCGACACTGTTTATCTCCAGTGGCTGCTTAAGGACAAACTGTGCAAAATTACAGTGCAGGTGGGTAGATTCTGCACAGCAGCCCTGAGGATTCATCCGATACATGTGCCTAACCCACCACAACTATTTTATACAGTAAGTGCAGCAAACCCCTTGCCCTGCTTAGTCCTTTCCCTTTTAGGGTTAAACTGACTCCGGACCTCACAGTTTATGGATTGTAATTTTCGTATAGTTAGAGCTAGTTAGAGCTTGTACAATTGACAGACTGGATTTTATCATAGATTTTAGTTGTTACTTATTATTTTATACTAGACTTTTTAGTTGTATATTTACTGAGTGTTTTTATTAATCCTGGTCTCTGGTCTATGACCATAATAAACTGAATTGAATTGAAATAAACAGTGGGATACTTGGGAGAGCTTTTTGAAGGGCAGAAGGTGATGGAAAGTTTGCTTCCTAAAACCTTGGAATCACATGTCATCTCTTTCAGGATAGATAAAGTCATCCTGGGGATAGAAATATGGCCTGTGTAGGTAGTCTTCATCATGCACCATATACAGAATAACAGATTAACAGAGTTGGAAGGGATCTTGTAGGACATCTAGTCCAACCCCACCCAAGCAGGAGATCCTACGCCATTCCTGATAGATGGGAGTCCAGTCTCTTCTTGAAAGCCTCCAGTGATGAGGCTCCCACAACTTCCAAAGGAAACTTCTGTTCCATGCGTTGACTGTTCTCATTGTCAGGAAATTTCTCCTTATTTCCAGGTTGAATCTCTCCCTGGTCAGTTTCCCTCCATTATTTCTAGTCCAGCCTTCGGGTACTTTGGAAAATAGCTTGACCCCTTCCTCTCTGTGATATTTTATTTTAAGGGTAGAAAAGTACTTTCTGTACATTCTCAATGTACGTATCTTTTTAATGTTTTTTGTGCAGATTCTCGTTCCTTCTTTTATTATGCTTTGCTTGGTTTTTAATATTTTGTTGATTACTGCAAGTTAATATAATATAATGAGAATGAATGGCTACTACATAAATGATCATTTAAAAACATTAGTGCAAACTTATCTATAACTCAAAGAAAAACATTAATGATGCAATGCAAAAAACCATGAATAACGATAACTTTAAAAAATAAGTGGGGGCAAAAAGTTTGGGAAATTATATTACTGTGTAAACAGAGCAATTCTTTAGAAATAATATTGCATGATAATCTTCTTTACCTATTTGATTTAAAAATGTAATGCACTGACAATCCATTACTGCACAAGATGGGATACAGGTAAGTCCTTAATTTACAACAGTTCGTTTAGTTACAACGACACTGAAAAATGTGACTTTTGACAATTTTTCGCACTTATGACCCCCTAGTCATGTGATCAAAATTCGGATGCTTGGCAGCTGGCTCAAATTTATGATGGTTGCCGTGTCTCAGAGTGACGTGCTCTCTTTTTACAACCTTCTGACAAGCCGAAACAATGGGGAAGCCAGATTCACTTAACAACGATGTTACTAGCTTAACAACTGCAGTGGTTCACTTAACAGCTGTAGCAAGAAAGGTTGTATAATGGGAAAAAACTCACTTAACAAAAGTCTGACCTAGCAACAGACAGTTTGGGCTCATTATGGTCGTATGTCAAGGACTACTTGAATAAATGCCCTCATCCAGTGTTGTATGGTATTGCTGTCATATCAGAAATGTTGTCAATGTAAAATATGGATTGCTGGATAGGAGAAAAAAATGAAGAAGTTGTAGTCTTATTATTGGTACTTCAGAGCCGCAGTGGCGCAGTGGTTAGAGTGCAGTATTGCAGGCTAATTCTGCTACCTGCCGGCTGCCTGCAATTTGACAATTCAAATCTCACCAGGCTCAAGGAAGGGGAAAGAGTAGAGAAGAGAAGGACGACAGAGGGAAGAAAGGAGGTAGGGAGGAGGAGGAGAGGGGGAGAAGAAAGTGATGGATAGGGTACAAATATAGTGTATGGAGAGCAGAAGAGCCAATAATTGTTTTTTGGGAGTTGATGGTAAGACAAATTGATGTAAACATTCAACCATATAATATGATGTTGGTTATGTAATAGTATACATGTGGTTATTTGTTATGAAAATGAAAAAATGAAAAACTTTATAAAAAAAAAAAAAAGGTTGACTCAGTCTTCCCTCCTTCTGAGATGGGTAAAATGAGGACCCAGATTGTTGGGGGCAAGAGGTTGACTCTGTAAACTGCTTAGAGGGGGCTGGAAAGCACCGTGAAGTGGTATATAAGTCTAAGTGCTAAGTTGGAAGGGAGGGAGGGAGGAAGGGTTATGGTGGCATAGTGGTTAGAATGCAGTCCTGCAGGCTACTTCTGCTGCCTGCCGGCTGCCTGCAATTTAGCAGTTCAAATCTCACCATGCTCAAGGTGGACTCAGCCTTCCATCCTTCCCAGGGAGATAAAATGAGGACCCAGATTGTTGGGAGCAAGAGGCTGACTCTGCAAACCGCTTAGAGGGGGCTGTAAAAGCAAAGTCTCTCGCTCACTCAGTGAAAGAAAGCTCAATAAGGAAACAGTGACTCTGAATGAATAACCTGAGAACTTCATGGTAGGTTAGAGAGGAAGATGAGTAGCTGATTTACAAGGGGGTCTAGGATAACTCGCTGCAGCCAACGTGCAGTGGTGAGTTCCAGTGCAACTGGTACGGTGCAACAGGGCTGGGCGTCCACCACATGAACACGTGCAGTGCGCGTGCACAAGCATGCAGCACATGCATGCATACTTACCACCTGAGATGCTCCGTAATGCCTTTGCGACGCTCCAGTTGCTTGGCGGAGCATTGTGCAGGCACTGTACGGACAATGTTCATGTGTGGAAGCCCCCAAAGCCTCAAATACAGGTAAGGTGTGTGGGTGGGTGGGCGTGCCCTCTGGAGCACCGTACCGGAATGGTATCTGGTGCTCCCGGCAGGCACCGGTAAGCCCGTACCAGGGCATACCAGTCGTAACTCACCACTGCCAATGTGCCATGGTCAACTTGCTGTGGCTAGCTTCCCATGGTCAATTCAAAGGAGGACAACTAGTCACGACCAACTCACCATGGGACAACTCATCCCTCTACATGAGATACGCATATATTGAAGCATTGGTGGAATAGAATTGTTGAAGAAAGGATGCCAAAGAAAGGAACAAAATGAAAGGTGAATGGCCAAATTTAAAATAATTTTAAAAACTACTTCAATTAATTACATTGAATTGAATTGTCCCACGGCAAGTTGTCCCATGGTGAGTTGGCCGAATGGCTAATTGGCTATGGCAAGTTCTCCAATTCTATCTTCCATTGCTGTAGTTGGGTATGTCTAGTTTAATGAAAAGAAGGACTAGGGGAGACATGATAGCAGCCTTCCAATATCTCAGGGGTTGCCACAGAGAAGAGGGAGTCAAGCTATTCTGCAAAAAACCAGAAGGCAGGACAAGAAACAATGGATGGAAACTACTCAAGGAGAGAAGCAACTTAGAACTAAGGAGAAACTTCCTGATAATTAGAACAATTAATCAGTGCAACAACTTGCTCATGGGCACTCCATCACTAGATGTTTTTAACAAGAATCTAATCAGTCACTTATATGAAATAGTAGAGGTTCTTCTGCTTGAGCAGAGGGCTGGACTAGATGACCTCCAAAGTCCCTTCCAACTCTGTTATTCTATAATTCTATAATCTACAAGGATAGGGGGGGAGATTAATAAACCTGTAGAAACTGGGAGGAAAATATGAGTTGACCACAAGATAAACCACTTTTCTCAGTCAGTATTGATTCTGGTGTCGAGGCAAGTGGGTCTCAGTAATTCGTTTTTATGAACCCACTATTAACTTTTTGAAAAATGGGTGAGAAGGGACAGGAAGAGAGCTGGGAGCAAGAGACATCGTATCCTCTTGGAGGATGAGTGAAGAACTTTCAGTGAGTAAACATTGTAACAAAACCGTTCAGCAGATTCATCACCATTTAACTTCCAAATAAGCAAAGTTAATGAAGGAGTAAAATTCTTCTATTGTGAAACCAAAACATATGATAAGCTATCTCTTTTGTTTTGAATTCTTGTGAAGATTAGCAAAAAGTGTTCGTTATTACCGGAGAAACCAGCCTGCTCGGCGCCATTTTTAAAACCTCCAAGTAAATAATTTTTCGGAGGAGAAAAAGAAAAGAAGCTAAAATGTTGATAAACAATTATTGTTCACGCAGTAAACGGATTCAGCTCGTGATAAGATTAAATCAAACAAAACTTTGAGCAGAGTGGGGGAGTCTTACTTTGTCCTGCACAAGGCAGTTTGAAGTTCCCAGCACGGACAGCCGTTCTGCCTTGGGCTAGCCCCCCTTTCCTTGCAAGCACAAAAGCTGCAAAAATCGAAGAGCATTTGCCAGCAAAACAGTTTCTTCTTTCCTTCTTGCCTGAAGGATAAGAAAACCTGATAAGACGTCAGATGGAAGATCCTCTAAATAGGTACGTAGCCAGGAATTCGGAGGCAGCTGATTTTTTGCTGCCACCACCAGCAAGCTCCTCCCAGGAAGTCTAGTCAATGGTTTTAAAGTGCTTCGATTGCATCGATTCAGCCATTTTATGCTTCTCCCCAGCTTTTGGCCATTGTGAAATATTTTTATTTTCAGACTTTGTTTCTGCGAAATGGCGAAGGGAAGACACTTAACTTTATTGTTATTTTCTTTTTGTCTTTGAAAAGTAGCTTGAAAAAGAAGAGGGCAGATGTTTAGCAGGCTCCAAGATTGACTGTCACTAAGCTAGGAAATAAAAGAAAAGAAACGGCCTTTCCTGAGTCAAAAGACTCTCTTTTAGCTCAGTGTTTTCTACATAATATACTAATATAATATAATATCAGTGTTTTCTATAGTAAAGGTAAAGGTTCCCCTCACACATATGTGCTAGTCGTTCCTGACTCTAGGGGGTGGTGCTCATCTCTGTTTCAAAGCCAAAGAGCCAGCATTCTCCGAAGATGTCTCCGTGGTCATGTGGCCGGCATGACTCAACGTCAAAGATGCACAGAACACTGTTACCTTCCCACCAAAAGTGGTTCCTATTTTTTCTACTTGCATTTTTCATGCTTTCAAACTGCTAGGTTGGCAGAAGCTGGGACAAGTAAGGGGAGCTCACTCCATTACGCAGCGCTAGGGATTCGAACCACCGAACTGCCACCCTTTCTGATCAACAATCTCAGCTTCTTAGCCACTGAGGCACCACATCCCTACGTGTTTTCTATACAATATAATAAATTAATATAAATCAATCTATCTGAATAGAGCTGGAAGGGACCTTGGAGTTCTTCTATCCACCCCTGCTCAAGCAGGAGACCCTGTACCATTTCAGACAAATGGCTCTCCAATCTCTTCTTAAAAACCTCCAGTGATGGAGCCCCCCCCCCAAAGAGTGAAGCTTTGCTTACGGATTGGTTGGTTGTCGTCCTCATGTTTTTGCCTCCGTTTCGCTACAGACGCCTCTGAAAATAACCTTCCTTTTTGTCTGCAATTAAACTTGACTGTCTGAGCCTCCTCCTGCCTCACTTTCTTCCCTTGAAAGAGAAGGGCAGATAGCATGGAGAGCTAAACAACGTGCATTATTTACGGCTTTGAGAAACTGAACTGTGTCTCGGAAGAAAACTCAATTATATTTGCATTTCTGAGAGAGAAAGAGAGTGAGAATAAAGAGAGGCTGCCAGTAGCTTTATTGAGCAACTTTATGCTTGGGAATATTGTATAGATGTGGAAATGATAACTACACTGGAGGGGAAGTCAGATGCTCTAGTCAAGGAGTTACACAGACCAGCTCAGTCTTTCCTCATTAAGTCACCCTCACTCCCCACTGACCAGGGATGGGCTTCAAAAATTGCAGCAATGGTTCTCTACCCAGTTGCTGGGTGGGCGTCCCAGGGTGGGTGTGGCCTAGTCAGCCTCCTGCACCATAGCAGGGGGTGGGGGCATTTTTGCCTTCCCCAGGCTCCAGAGTCCAGAAATGGGCCCATTTCTGGCTTTCTGGAACTTCTAGGAGGCCTGTTTTTCCTCCTCCCCAAGTCTCTGTGTGGGCCCTGCACTCACCTCTCATTCAAAATGGGCTGTGTGGAGACTCCTGGGAGGGGAGGGGCAGGGTGGGAGAGGGTAGGGTGTGTGGGGCGGGGCCAGCCAGCGGTAGAATTTGGAGGTTCTCCAAACCGACCAGAACGTTAGCTATTGGTTCTCCTGAACCCAGGTGAACCCATAGTAGCCAACCCCTGACCACACCCACCCCTGTGGTCACATTCACTCCCCACTGACCCAAGTCCCTTCACTGACCCTGTGAGAAAAGCCATAACTCTATTTTAGAGAGTTTCACATGTTGGGTGGAGTGGTCTCAGGTTTTAGGAGAACTTACATAGTTTGGTTTGCAGCTAATTAACAGTCACAATGGCTAGTTCCTGTATCGTTTTCAGAGGGATGAAAGTTCTCTTCTTGCTTCTCATCTACGGAGATTCTCAGTCATCCAGGTCATGGTTGTCCCTAAGGGGTCAAGAGGCAACTGGACTTTTGTTTGTTTGTTTCTTCCTTGAAGACGTTTTGCTTCTCATCCAAGAAGCTTCTTCAGTTCTGACTTCAATTAGAACTAAAGAAGTTGCCTCGATGAGAAGCGAAAGGTCTTTAAGGAAAAACAAAGAAAGTCCAGTTGCCTCTTGAAGAAGCACCTTTGGGACTTTTTCCTTCTCCTCCCTCTTGGTTGACTTTGATTAGGTTCAGAAGCTAAGCAAGTTCAAGCTGGTTACTATTTGGGTGGGAGACACCAGGAAATCACAGAACAGTCCCTGTGGAATTTTCCATTCCTTGGGATCCTCTCTGACATACCCCATGTCCCAGTATGAAGAGGGCCCGTATGAATGATTTCCCTTAGGATAAAACTGAATTATGAGTAGCCAAGGAATTTGTAGAGTACCAGAAAGAAGATAGCAGAGAGGATATTCACATACACATGCACTCCTTGCTCATCTCGGGAATATGTAAAGGTAAAGGAGTCCCTGGGGATTTTACTCCATTAGTTGTTACTGATTGTAGGGGGTGGTGATCATTTCCGTCTCAAGTCCATTGAGCCAGTACTGTTGGAAGACATTTTCATGGTCATGTGGCCAGCATGATGTCACAGAATGCCATTACCTTCCCACTGTAGTGGTACTGTAAGGTCCGAAAAATGTACTTGAGTCACCAGAATGCCGGAGAGACTCAAGAAGAGGTTTGGAAAATAACAGCTTTTATTCATACAAAGAAAGAGCTGAGTGGGCTTATTCCATGGCTTATAGGCAACAATCATGCAAGGAAAAAGCCACATCCGAAAAGAGTGTGACCCCCCAACATCTTATATCCACATTTAGCCAATCAGAGACAAAAGTTTGTTATCCAATGTGGGCAATGTCTTGCCCATGCCTCCTTTATCCATGGAGCATTCTTTGTCCTTGTTCTGTCCATGCTTTCATTATCTAACAGAGCATCGCTTGTAGCCTTATGTGTTTGTGCTCCTGGGCAGCTCCCTGCTCTGGCCCCTGTTATCTGTGGAGCAGGATATTCCTGGGTGACTGTTTTGTTCTATCTTTCTTATTTACTCCTCACGGATATGCCCAGCTTTGAAGCGAACAACAGAAGCCAGAAAGCAGATAGCAAAGGTTACCATTCTTACTAAGCGAGGGTTACAGAATTAATTCCTAATAAATAATTCCTAACAGCAGCAAAATAGCACAAGCAATTCTTAACAGAAGCAAATAGCAAAGGTTAGATTGATTCCCGCCACTATGTCACTTCAGTACCTATTGATCTTCTACTCACTTTTGCATGCTTTCCAAGTGCTAGGTGGGCAGGAGCTGAGACATGGCACTTGGATTTCAAACTTGAGCAGTCAGCTTTCCATTGCACCCAGAGGTGGTATTCAGCAGGTTCTGACCGGTTCTGGAGAACTGGTAGTGGAAATTTTGAGTAGTTCCAAGAACCGGCAAATGCCACCTCTGGTTGGCCCCACCCCATCTATTCTCTGCCTCCCGAGTCCCAGCTGATTTGGAGGGAATGGGGATTTTACAGTATCTTCCTCCTGCCATGCCCACCAAACCATGGCCCACCACTGATCGCGCCACCATCTTGGAACATCACACTCCAAATTCTGTTTCATATTATGAACTGCTTAAAACAACCCAGAGAAACTTCCAGAAGATCATTGATGGTAACACAGTGTTGCTGATGTGGGCAATTCCTGCTTGCATCTCCTGTACAGATATCTGGCTGACCTCTATTTCTGGGAGACAAAAGCTGGACCCAGTGGAATTTTAACTTGCTTATATTCTGGGACATAAATGAAAGAAGGAGAATTAGCAAACTTGGCTGTGCTACGAATGTCACAGCTGGTAGCTCTCCTGATTGATGTCTACTCTGTCATAACTCAGATGCTAATAAGGAGGAGTGGGGGGATGCTTCCTGAGGGTGGCTTGGATGTGACTGGCCTCCCCATGCATCTTCTGGTTTTGGGGGAGGGGAAGCATCCCCTCTCCCACATTACATGGAGAAGGAAAATGCAGTACTTCAAGCACCCTTTCCTTGGCAAAAAACAAAAACAAAACTCTTAATAGATTCTTCTTCAGCTGAGAATAGAATAGAATAGAGAATAAGAGAATTGGAAGGGACCTTGGAGGTCTTCTAGTCCAACCCCTGCTCAAGCAGGAGACCCTATATGATTTCAGACAAATGGTTGTCCAGTCTCTTTTTGAAAACCTCCAGCGAGGGAGCCTCCACAATTTCTGAAGGCACTGGTTAATTGTTCTATTAAGAAATTTCTCCTTAGTTCTAGATTGTTTATTTCCCTGATTTGTTTCCTTTCCATCCATTCATTCTTGTCTTACCTTCTGGTGCTTTGGAAAATAAGTTGACTTGCCTGTATTTTTCGGAGTATAAGACGCACCTTCCCCACCCCAAAAGAGGGTGAAAATCTGAGTGCATTTTATACACTGAATACAGCATTTTATGCCTCCTGAAACCCCGCCCCCTTCACAAAAATGGAGGTGCATAGGCTTTGGGATGCCTGCAAAGTGCTCCTGGGGTCTTTTTTGCCCCCCAGCTCCCAGGAGCACTCTACAAGCCTCTCAAAGTTCTGCATGCCCCCCCCCCCTTTTTTTGCAAAAACTGAAACATGCAGAGTTTGGGAAGCCAGCAGAGTGCAAAAACTTTTTTAAAAAAATTACATCTTCAAAATCATGGTGCGACTTATCTTCCGGTGCATCTTATAGTCTGAAAAAATACAGCATTTCTTCTTTGTGGCAGCCCCTCAAATACTGTATTACTGCTACCATGTGCCCTCCAGTCCTTCTTTTTTCTAGACTAGCACTACCCAGTTCCTCCAGATGTCAAGCATGGTTTGAAAAATCCCGACTTTACCCACTTCTTGTTCTAGAACCCATATTCAAGTCTTGTAGACATGAATATGGGTTCTAGACAGTGACGTGCGGTGAGCTTTCAGCCTCACTGAAGCCCTGCCGCTGTGTCCGCCATACAGGCAGGATGTGTCCCGCTCTATAGCGGACACAGTGCTGGGGCTTTGGCGGGGCTTTTGGAAAGGGCAGCACTCCAAACGTAGCCCTGTGGGTCACTTCTGGCTTTTCACAACGGATAATTTTGAGAGGGCGGTTTCCATCGAGGGTGATTCTGGAGAGGTTGCTCTGGGCCGCCAGCCAAAGTGCCCCCGCTGGGCATTTTGCATCATGGGAGCCACCAAGACCCAGATCTGCAGCAAAGGCGCCAAGCTGACCAGTAGAAAATGCCAGAGAAGAAATTGCTGCTGAAGAAATGGCGGCTGGCGGCCCAGAGCAACCTCTCCAGAATCACCCTCGATGGAAACCGCCCTCTCAAAATCATCTGTTGTGAAAAGCCCAGAAGTGACCCACAGGACTACGTAGTGTTTAGCAAGCTAGAAAACTGTCACCTGCAAGACCGAGACCTATACCCCTGCCCGGGCACGGATTGCTCCAGAGTGTTCAAGCAGTTCAAGTACTTAAGTGTTCACCTAAAAGCTGAGCACCAAAACAATGACGAGAACGCAATGCACTACTTGGACATGAAAAACCGGCGAGAGAAGTGCTCCTACTGCCGGCAGCATTTCATGTCTGCCTTCCACCTGCAGGAGCACGAACAAGTCCACATCGGCCCTCTGCCTTACATGTGCGTCTCCATGGGCTGTTATGCTCAGTTTGGCTCCATCACAAGCAGCAGCATGACGACCTGTGTTACAAGTGCGAGCTGAATGGCTGCAACATCGTTTTCAGCGACCTGGGGCAGCTGTACTATCACGAAGCCCAGCATTGCTGGGCCAAGTGCCTTTGCTGCAGACCCAGGTCTTGGCGACTCCCGCGATGCAAAGTGCCCTGCCGAACAATTATTTGGAATACATTCTAACATCTTATCATTTTCCATAGCCATAGCTGTATGAATACTTTGAGAATCATTCTCTGCAAATATTAATTTAAACTAAAATAGATATTGATATATAAAAAAAACTTGTAAAACAAATATTTCAGTACAAATTTAAATGTATATTAAATGTTAGCTAGTTAAAGATATTGCAGGTTAATGGGGAAATAAGAGACCTCTAAGTCTTCTGATGGTTCTGCTCTTGGCGGCTCCCGCGATGCAAAGTGGAGAGTTAAACTTGCTCGTTTTACAAGCAAGGCTCCTGCTGCTAGATTGCGCAGTCGCTCAAGTGCAAGGCATGATTCGCTGCTCCCAGATCAGGAGGCGGGAGAATCAGTGCCTCCTTTGCATATGAAATGTTTTGCTTTTTAACCCTTGCTTAACTTTTAAAAGGTGAAAAATTCCTTATGCAAAGGAGGCCCCTAGTTCTCTCGCCTCCTCCTATAGTTAACACTAAGCAGACTCCAAGCCACTGTGACTTGGAATCTGGTAGCAACTACCTTGGTTTTAATTATTTTTAAAAAATTCTTTAAAATTCTTTCCTTTTCCGCCTCCCCTGCCTCTAGTGACTGCACATCCCTGGTTCTAGAACAGATAACTGGCAGCCTTTCTATGGGTAGGAAATACACTTTTGAAAAAGAAATTCAAATTCACAAAGGATCTGGACAGTGTTGTGGTGTAGCTGACAGCAGAGTCAGACAGACAGTGAGGAGGTTGGGAAGGAACATGGGCCAGTATTGGGGCTCAGGAAAGCTCAGATGAGGGCTCTGCATCAGAGGCAGAGAGGGAGCTAGACAGCAGTGAGGCAGAGGAACAGCTGGAGCCTGTTCTCAGTGTGCACATGCGCAGAGCTGCCAGAAGACAAGAACAACTAAAAAAGCAGAGTTGACTTGGGAGTAAAGCCATACCTTGGAGGTGATTGGCCCCTCCCATAGGAAACAAAAGAGGAATGAATGGGGAGGGGGCTTTTGCAGAAAACAATAGGTTCATTCAGTTGTTTCAAGAGTGGAAAGTTCTCTGTGTGACTATAAAAGGCTGTGCCAAGTTTGCCTTGCCCTGCCCTGCATTTGGAAACTAGTTATTTGGCAGTGGTCCAAACGAAATAAGGTCCATGTGGATAAACATTCCTCTGAAAGATTATTTGCTAAGCCTTGTGGACTGTGAATGCAAGGAATTCACAGTCGTGTAAATAAAAGAGGTTTTGCAGGGACAAAGACTTTGCTTCTTGCTTTCTAAGGAAGCCTGGGTCAGAACAGACAGGGTAAGATTTTAGATAAAAATTATATCTTTGCATTCTTGTTTCTTTGTTTCTCTTGTGAAAAGCATCAGGAAATTGTCCTGCCGTGATTTAATGATTTCCTATCAAATTTAGGTGACATGGTCTCTGGAGAAACCCCCCCCCCAAATAAAGAAGGTTTCAGAGAAACATACAACTGTAGAGTTGCAAAGCGCCTTGAAGATTATTATTGCCAAAAGAAGAAGGATCTATTAATTTTTCCTGCAGGTAAAATATTCCTGTTATGAGAATATATATATATTCAATGTCCAACATCTCAACAATATTCCTCTTTGCTTTCCTCTTTCATTGCAGTGGTAAAGCTAGTATTATCATTCTCAGCAGAATTTAATTGTAAAAAAGTCAGGTGAGAACAGTAAATTCTAAACAGAGGCAGTAAAAACCATCTTTTGTAAAGTCACATGCCTTCTTTTGCTCATCATATTATAAAAAAAGATGTTGAGATTCTGGAAAGAGTGCAGGAAAGAGCAACAAAGATGGTTAGGGGGCTGGAACTAAAAGATATGAAGAACGGTTGCAGGAATAATGTTTGTCTAGTCTAGGGAAAAGGAGGGACGCGGTGGTTCAGTGACTAAGACACTGAGCTTGTCAATCAGAAAGGTCAGCAGTTCGGCGGTTCAAATCCCTAGTGCTTTGTAATGGAATGAGCTCCCGTTACTTGTCCCAGCTTCTGCCACCCTAGCAGTTCGGAAGCACATAAAAATGTAAGTAGAAAAATAGAGACTACCTTTGGTGGGAAAGTAATAGCATTCCGTGCACCTTTGGCATTTAGTCATGCTGGCCACATGACCACAGAGACATCTTCGGACAACGCAGGCTCTTTGGCTTTGAAACAGGTAAGTACCATCCCCCAGGTTCAGGAATAACTAGCAAATATGTGCGAGGGGAACCTTTACCTTTTAGTCTAGTGAAAAGAGGAGTAGGGGAGACATGCTGGAAGTGTTTCAATATCTGAAGGGTTGCCACAAAGAAGAGGGAGTCAACTTCTTTTCCAAAGGACCAGAATGCAACACGTGAAACAATGGGTGGAAACTAACCAAGAAGAGAAGCAACCTAGAACTAAGGAGGAATTTCCTAGCAGTGAGATTGATCAATCAGTGGAATGACTTGCCTTCAGAGATTGTGGGTATTCAATCACTGGAGAGTTTCAAGAAGAGATTGGTCAGCCATTTGATCGGGTCTCATGCCTGAGCGGGGGGGTTGGAGTGGAACAGTGATGGTGAACCTTTTTTGGCTTGTGTGCCAAAAGTGGGGGGAGCACAGGGGGGGGTCGTGTGTGGGTGTGCCACACCATAATGCTTTGTGCACGACCCCAGCACACATGTGCGCATGACCAGTGCTCCCTCCCGATTTTTGGCATGCGTTTTCTACCCTCCCCAGGCTCCAGAGGATTTATAGGAGCCGGGGGGGGGGGGAGCAAAAACAGCCTTCCCTCCAAAGATGCTCCAGAGGCTTCAGGAGCTTCCCTGAAGCCTCCGAAGTGTGAAAAACCAGGCCTAGGGGCAAACCGGAAGTTTGGGAACTTACTTCCGGTTTGCTCGTATGGCCAGGTTTAGCCTTCTGGGGCCTTCAGGGGCCTTCAGGAGGCTTCCCTGAAGGTTCCAGAGGACTAAAAATGACCCTACAAGGAAACCAGAAGTCCGTTCCCGAACTTCTTGTTTGCCCGTAGGGCCATTTTTTTGCACTCCAAGGGCTTCAAGGAAGTCTCCTGACCAGTGTGTGCATGCACGCTGGCCAGCTGATAGGGCAACACCTCGCGTATCCTGAAAAACGGCTCTGCGTGCCATCTGTGGCATGCGTGCCATAGGTTCACCATCCCGGGACTAGAAGACCTCCAAGGTCCCTTCCAACTGTGTTACTCAGTTAATTCAGTTAATTCCTTGAGTATCTCTGTCTTCAGCATGTAAAAAAGGGAGAGGACTTTTAAGGGGCGTGCATAAGTGCACCACCATAAAGACTTCAAAGGCAGAATTATGGCTATCATCTTGGTTTTTCAACACACACACACTCACTCACACACACACACACACACATTGAACACCATTGATCTGATTTCTCCCTTCTTCTCCACATTTTGTGATGATGAAGGATTTCAGACACCAGGCCTGCCTGATTTGCAACTAGACGTCTTTGTTGCAAATAATTATGATTTATTCCACAACAAAGCATGACCAAGAAACTTCACCTTTTACATTTTTCCCTACACTTTTGTTGTCTTTTGTTTGCTCGTTGCATCATGCACAGCACACCCACACGCACAAGCGCACAATCTCTGACTGAATCTGGGTGTCATTATGTTAATGAACAGATCAGTCAAGAAAATATATCCAATTAACAGTGATGAAATTGTATTATGTGCCATGTTTATTTCTCCCATATTGGGACTAAGTTTTATTTACATGCTAATTAACTTTGTTTCAACACTCTGGCAACTGCAGGCTATGTGCACCCTCCAAAGGAAGCCACATCAATCAAAATTCTATTAACACTGCAAACCTCTCTATATATTCACTTAGGAAAGTCCATCGACGTTGTTTCATCCTATAAATAAGGATATGCGAATCCATCCATTTGGGTTTTTCTCTGTTTTTTTGTGAATCTGCATGCTGATTGTTAGTTGTCAAGTTTGGTTTCTCCATCTTGAGAAGTTTTCTCTCTCTCTCTCTCACACACACACACACACACACACACACACACACACACACACACAATTGTTTCTCAACCTGTTGGACCTCAGGGACCACTAAATTCATAATTTTAAATCCCGTGGACCACTAATATGATCTGCCTAATGATGGGTTGGGTGTGTCCAACTTGATGTCACTCATGTTGAGGGGTGCCTCGCCGACCTCTACATGCCCCTCCCCTCCCAGCCACTCCTTACCTGTCCTCCCGGGCTCCTTAGGGCCCCAACAGGAAGCAGTTGTTGGAGCTTAGCAGCCACCATGAGAAAGAGTTGACAAAACAGCTGAGTTCAAATTGGATCTGACTGAGAAGGAGGTTCAGCAGAAGCACCTCACTGAGGACTATGAACATAGGCTTTCCAAGCAGAGGGAAGACCTGCAGGAGTGCAAGGCCAGGTGCCAGTACCTGGAGACTCAGCGGGCTGAGATGGTCAGCCAGTTCCAGGCCATGATGCATGGAATGAGGCCCTCCAGCTCTTTGCCACCAGCGGTGCTTCCCTCCAGCCTTCGCCCAAAGCCCCCCACCAGGAGGCTGAAGCAGACCCCAAGTTGGAATTTCTGCCCGCACAATCTCCCGGCCCACACAAAAAAACCCCAAAGCGGGAGACTCTCTGCAGCAACACAAGCATTCATTGCATGTATCCGTCCAGGGGCCGTAGTTTGAGGACCCCTGATTTAGTGCAATATAAAAAATGCAAATAACTTTTCTGCAGACCACCAAAATTTTCTCGTGGACCACCAGTTGGGGACTGCTGCTCTAGTGTACATTTCTCCAACCATCTACATTTTTGTTTGAAATTCTACTGAGCCTTCGCCATTTCTGTAACATATGGGCAATTTTCCTCTCTTTTATCTTTCCAGTATAATAAAGGTGACAACCGAGACTTTTGATGTATTACCTGGAGTGCTGAGTGAATGAGAGAAAATCTTTTGTTAAATTAGTCTCATCTTCAGATTTTAAGAAGCGTACTGAATCTTCTTTAACACTCTTAACCATTGATTTGTTAATATTGGGTATTCCCACCCCTTACAAAATTTTTGCAAATAACCAATATTCATCTTAACTGTGGTCTTTAACCGACTATATTTATAGATTGAAAATAACCCCAAACTCATTTTAACATTGATAGTAATTCAAAGAGAAATAAAGAAGCTCCTTGTGGGGACTTTGACCTAAACTTTCCCAGTCCCGTCTACCCGAAAATAGGGTTATTGCCAGAATAAAATGCAGAGGTGCCCCATCTAGACTATACTGAGCAGCTGGAGGAAAGGCAGGATATAAATCAAGGGAAGTAGAATAATAAAATGAGTATAATATTAAATAGCAACAAGTGAAATTGTGCTTATGGCTATACACAAAATTCTGCCTTCCTCGTATTCATTCTAAAAACTTCCTTCCCTTCCCTTCATCTTTTCTTCCTTTTCTTCCCTTCATCTCTTCTTCCCTTCCTTTCCTTTCCTTCCTTCCCCTCCCTTCATCTCTTCTTCCTTTCCTTTCCTTTCCATTCCTTCCCTTCCGTTCCCTTTCCAGAAAGGTTGGGGACTGCTGCATTAAGATGCAATGCATTGCAACCTCTTCCCCATCTGGCTTACATTCTCCCTTTCAGTCCCTGCTTCCAGTCCTCCCAAATCCCAGATTGTACTTGGCATTTTAAAACCATGTATTCTATGACCCTTCTACGCTCTAATTTATATTTGGAGGCATGACATTGTACATCATCTCTGACAGGGATCCCAGGGGTGTGGATTTCTCATTTACAGTATCAGCAGAATTTCCCTCTGTTGTGTTCCATGTGTGATATTTTGCAAATGAAAACGGATGTTTTTGTGTTTCAGGAGAACTGATGGCTCCTGATGTTTTGTCTTTCTGCCAGAATTAAATGGCTCTCCAGACTCTTGGAGTATTGGAGCACCCACAAGTTCTGGAGGCAAGAGATTCTACTGGTTAATTGTCCTCACTGTTAGGAAATTTCTACTAAGTTCTAGGTTGCTTCTATTCTTGATTAGTTTCCATCCGTTGCTTCTTGTCTGGTCTTCTGGTATGCTGGAGAGTACGTTAACTGCCTCTTCTTTGTAGCAGCCCCTCAAGTATTGGCAAACTGCTATCATGTCTCCCCTGGTCCTTCTTTTCACTAGACTAGGCATACCTGGTTCCTATAGCCGTTCTTCATATGTTTTAGCCTCCAGTCCCCTAATCGTCTTTGTTGCTTTTCTCAATTTTTTCAGAGGAAATCCAAGGTAGAATAAGAGTCTCAGAATTCCTTTTTAATTTTTTTTAATAAAAGACAAACAAATGACAAACAATACATATAAAACATACAACCTTCAACCGTTTCATATCGCGTGTCGTTTGCTTACAGGTTTTTGTGCTTCTCCATTCTCACCACTTACAATTGTATATCAAATCACAAATTATCCATTGAATAAGCATAAATACATTATTATTATTGTATAGTCATTGTTCCACTAGGATTGTTATTCCTTCGTTTTACACAAAATATTCTAGGTATTGGGTTCGTACATATAAGCATCATTATACATAACTTGTTCCACTCCAATTGTTATTCCATCATTTAAAACAAAATGTTCTAGATATTAAAATCCCTCTAACCTTTTCCATTACCATAATTTTTTATGTAACCATTGATAAAACAAATCCCACACCTTGCAGAATTCTTCTTCTTCTAGTTCTCTAATTTCAAATGTCAATTTACTTATTTCAGCACAGTCCATTATTTTTTGAATAATTTCCTCCTGCTTTGGTATTTTCTCGTTCTTCCAATTTTTTTGCAAATATAATTCTAGCTGCTGTTAAAACATTTACAATCAGATATTTCAAATCCCTGTTATATGTTTCCGGTATAAGTCCCAATAAAAAAAGTCTCTGGTTTAAAGTCTATGTGTTTTTGTATCATTTTCTCCAGCCACATGTGAATTATGTTCCAATATCTTTTAGCTTCTGTGCAAGTCCACCACATGTGGTAATATGAACCCAGTGTCTGATAACATTTCCAGCACTTTTCAGATTTGTTCGTGAACATTCTTGCTATTCTCGTCGGGGTAGATGCCACCTATAAAACATTTTATACAAATTTTCCTTATATACTGTTGACATTGTCATTTTATAATTTTGAGAACACAATTTCTGCCACTTTTCTAGTTCAATCCCATGCCGAAAGTTTTTTCCCCAAGCTATCATAGGTTCTTTGACTTGTTCTTCTTCTAGCTTAACCTCTAGTAAGTGCCCATATAATTTTTTGATTACTTTTCATCAGTACCCGTTAAAATGTTATCTTGCTCAGTCATTTTAGCATAAAAACCTTCCTCTTTACAATCTTTATATCTAGATTGTATTTGCACATATGAAAACCAATTCATCCTTATTCCTTCCTGTTCCAACTCTTGCTTAGATTTAAGTTCACCCTCTGCGTTCAATATTTCACCATATCTAACTGTTCCTTTTTGTATATTATTGAGTATTGAAAAGCTTCAATAGTTGATAGCCAGACTGGATTTTTAAAATAATATTGCTTTTTGATCTTTTCCCAGTTTAATAGCAACACCTCCCTTAAGTAATGTCTTCTAAAATACCCCTGTGAATTCCTACCTTATTGTTATTTGCAAAGTCAAACACAACTCTGATGCGGCCCTCAAGTTTAACACTGAACTAGAAGACCTTCAAGGTCCCTTCCAACTCTGTTGTTCTATTCTATCTATTGGAAAGAGGTCTGATCTTTGCCACGGAACTTCCAAGGTCCCTCACTATTCATCCTACAGAATCAGTTGAAAGGACACTTCTTGATAGAAAGCAGAGTTGGGCTATTACCAGTTTGGCCCAGTTCGGCTGAGTAGGTAGTAACTCCAGTTCGCTGAGAGAACCAGTTCTCTCGGCAGCACCATAGATGGCGCCATCTTGTTTTTTGCTTCTGCGCATGCATTGCCCTGAGCAAACCGCCAGTAGCAGCAGCCGGAAGCCACCCTGGTAGAAACTGTCCTTTCAATGGATTCTGTAGGATGAATATTTCATCTCAATGTGGCTCTGTCCTTAATCGGAGATTGTACAGGATACATCAGACATCAGTTGATTGAAGTGTTCTCCATATTATGCCAAATAGCATCTTGATTGATGCTTGGAACATAGTGCCCTTTGCGTCAGTGGGCTCCAACTCCATGGTGGCCTTGTCTGACAGAGTATTTTGCTGTCACCATTCTAGACATCCCCTTTCCCTGCTGAAGACTGATTAGTAATACCTTAAAGTCCAACCTTTATAGATGCTCAGCATTCCAGGCTCTTCAGCCCTTTTCTTAAGTACTGTGCAACACTCCAAAATTGTCCTTGCATTTGGCTTTTGCTATTCTCCTTCATTGAATGGAAAAAATTGACATTCTTCTCAATAGAAGAGGGTTTTAGAAATCTTTTCATGAGCTAAGTGTGATATTTTTGCATTTACCTACCATATTTTTCGTATAAGAAACACCTTTTTCCCTCAAAAAGAGGCTGAAAATCTGGGTGCATCTTATACACTATATATAGCATTTTTTGTCTCCCGGAACCTTGCCCCCTTTGCAAAAACGGCCCTGCATAGCCTTTAGGAGGCATCCAGAGTGCTCCTGGGGGCTGGGGAGGGCAGAAATGAGCAAAGAAACGGGCCATTCTTTGCTCAATTTTGCCCCCAGCCTCCAGGAGCACTCTATAAGCCTCCTAAAGGCTATGCATACCCTTTTTTTTGACAAAAAGGGCCCATTTATGGGGAAAGGGGCCATTTTTGCTCATTTTTGCCACCCCCCCAACCCGCAGGAGCACTCTACAAGCTACTCTGTTGAACACTTAATTCCCACAGCACTGTATCGTTTCTCATCTTGGTGTCTTATGATTTATCACTTGTTATTTGTAACATGATTAATGGTTGTAACTATGATTTATGATCTACGTCTGATTACTTGCTTTTTACATGCACACTATGAGCTTATGCACCAGAGACAAATTCCTGGTGTGTCTAACCAAACTTGGCCAAATGAAACCTATTCTATTCTATTCTATTCTTACTCTACTCTACTCAATGAATGTGCGAAGTGCACATGCGCACATGCGCAGTGCGCACATGCGTCTTGGTGGAGTCTCACGCAGGGGCTGTACGTCCTGTGCACGTGCGTGGAAGTGACGAAGAGTTTAAAGACAGGTAAGGAGCGCGGGCGGGCAGGTGGGCCCTCCGGAGCACCGTACCCAGTGCTCTGGGCAGGCTCCGGTATGCCCGTATTCAGGAGAGAGAGAGAAGAAAGTGATGGATAAGGTACAAATATGATTTTTGGAGAGCAGAAGAGCCAATAATTGTTTTTGGGAGTTGATGGTAAAACGAATTGATATAAACATTTAATAATACAATACGATGTTGGTTATGTAATAGTATAAATGTGGTTATATGTTATGGAAATCCTTCCATTCCTTTCATCTCTTCTTCCTTTCCTTTCCTTTCCTTTCCATTCCTTTCCTTTCCTTCATTTCCCTGCTAGGGAATAAAGAAATTTCACATAAAGAAATGTGTTACGGATGCCACCTGCTGGAGTATTATTTAACATCCTGACATACACACAGAAAGCAATTCCAGTGACAAAATCCTCACATTTATTGTTTGGAAGGGATCTGGAGCAACCTAACTGCTTTATACATCTGCCTTCCTGGCATTTACAATTCTTTGGCATTTCTAGATGGCAGGCTGCCAACAAAGAGTTGGTTTTATTTCCCCACAAGAGGTCGCCATTGGAAAATCTATCTATCTATCTATCTATCTATCTATCTATCTATCTATCTATCTATCTATCTATCATCTATCTATCTATCGATACAGTACACAACAGACACAGACAGACACACAGACACACAGACACAAGCACATACACCAGAAAAAGAGAGAGAGAGAGAGAGGGAGGGAGGGAAGGAGGGAGGGAGAGAGAGCGAGAGAGAGGGTGGGGTGAAAAGTCCACATGGAACGTAAAGAGGGATGATATTCAAATTCTACATCATTATCTTAAGGAAAGATATGTCAGAAATTATGGATTGGATTTGCTTCTCTTTCCCAATGCATGTAAAAATCCCTGTATTATTATTTTTTTTGGTTAAGTCTGCAATCCTACACACAATATCTAAAGGAAAATTTCCACTAAACTTTATAGATCATTTCAAGCATTGTCATAATTTGATTAGAGCCATGAAAATTGTGATTTTGAGAGGGTGGGCCATTTCCTGAAAATCCCCTTATTGTAAAAGAATATGAAGTTAATATTATTCACTGCTGCTTTTTAATTTCCTCCTGCCTGCTGATTTTCCTTCCTTCCCTCTTTCCTTCCTTCCTTCCTTCCTTCCTTCCTTCCTTCCTTCCTTCCTTCCTTCCTTCCTTCCTTCCTTCCTTATTTCCTTCCTTCCCATTTTTCTCAACAAATGTTTCCCAGGGCGTCTTGCTAAACAGTTAAGGATCCCAATAAAAAGTGTCAGCTAAAACAAAGAACCTGCATAAAGTAATTTTTATTAAGTGGTCAAACAAAGAGATAGATAGATAGATAGATAGATAGATAGATAGATAGATAGATAGATAGATAGATAGATAGATAGATAGATAATAAAATCAGCAGATGTAAAATCAAAGAAGAGCTTCCTTTCTTAAAATAAGAGGATATTCAATATATTCATTCAGAACAAAAATGGTTCTTTGATTAATTATGGGAAATTCCAGTGTCCGGATAAAAGGAATTATATGTAGAAATGGATGGAGATGCTTTTGCCTGAAATCTTTGGAAACTTCCCTGAGACCAAAGCATAGCTCTCTGCAGGTCAAGTCTAAAATAACTCTCCCCCATCACATTTTAAGCCCAAGACGCTAGGAAGGGTCCCTTCCTGAGTAATTTTTCATATCGCCATTGTATCCATGGGCTAAGCTGCCTCTTATCTGCCTCGTCTGCAGCTACTCCTCTTCCTCCTCTTTTTCCTCCTCTCTCTCAAGGACATTCTCACAGACGATTACATTATCAGTGCATTTTCTGATTGGCTGATTATTTATTTAGCATCTGGCATTTGTACATCGAGAGCCAGGGAGTCTACAATATTGTTACAGAACAGTTTGTCTGCCTAAGATTGTTAGTTTAGTTTACGCTCGCATGCTATGCAGGATGCCCTGCAGGGGGCGAACTAGCTCCACACACAGAGTGGCTAACAACATTCTGCGGAGCGTCAGCATGCAGTACTGTAGGGCTAAGTCACCACTCACTGCAGGGGTTCGATTGTGAGTGACTCAAAGTTGACTCAGCCTTTCATACTTTCTGAGGTCGTAAAATGAGGACCCAGATTGTTGGTGGCAATATGCTGACTTTGTAAACTGCTTTAGAAAGGGCTGGAAAACACTGTAAAGTGGTATAGAAGTCTAAATGCCATCGCTATTGCTATCATCCAGGGCCTTTCTCCAGCAACTTTGCCTAGCATTTGGGCAAGTCCATTGCCTGTTGGGTGTTAGCTTCCCAGCAGAGTGGTACCTATTTGTCTACTTGCATTTTACATACTAGTTTGGCAGACATTGAAGCAAGCTCACTCTATTACACGGTGCTAGGGCTCAAACGTCTGGAAAAGAGTGAGAAAAAAAATGTGAATGCATCAGTCAATAAATGGGTTCTAAACTGGAAATGGTTCAAGTCTTGTGACCTCTTCCGTCTCAATTAACCTTGTTCAAGAAGACCTTGAGAGAATTACTTCTGAGTTAGTCATTCCGTTCCCATGGCAAATGAAACCCACTCCCCTCCCTCTCTCCAAACCAGGATAATTAGAATGTACACGTTTGCTGTAATATCATTATCAGCATACCGTATTTTTCGAAGTATAAGAAGCACCTTTTTCCCTCAAAAAAGAAGGCGAAAATCTGAGTGAATCTTATACACTGAATACAGCATTTTGGCCTCCCAAAACTCTGCCCCTTTGCAAAAATGGACATGCATAGCCTTTAGGATGCTTCCAGAGTGCTCCTGGGGGCTGGGGAGGGCAGAAATGAGCAAAAAACGGGCTATGTTTTGCTCAATTTTGCCCTTCCCCAGCCCCAGGAGTACTCTACAAGCCTCCTAAAGGCTATGGATGTCCCCTTTTTTTGACAAAAAACAGGCCTGTCTGCAGAGTGCAAAACCTTTTTTTTAATTTGCCTCTTCAAAATCTTAGTGTGTCTTATACGCCGAAAAATACGGTATTTACAGAGGTTTCTCTTTCATGTTGATTAAGGACAAGGAAAAGGAGGTGAATGAGGGATGGTGTGATGGAATCTCAGTGTATGGAAGAGCCCTTGCCTCCTGCTGATCTTCCCCAAAACACCCGTTCTGCAAAATGTCCAGCTCCAGATCCAGAGACAACTGGGGGAGAAAAGCAATGCAGCTGTCTGTCATAAGGAGGCCTGCAGTGTCGAAAATGACAGCTGTTTCTGCAGGCAGGAACCCCTCCTACACCAATGACCTCATTTCAAAAGGATATGTGTTACAGGACTGCATGGGGTCCCATGAGGTTTGGCAGATGCATATTTACACACAACAGTGTGACATCACAGCTGCCAGTGCTTTAGCTGATGTTGGCCTTCATATCCTGTTTCCCCAAAAATAAGGGTCTTATTTTCTTTTGAACTCCTCCCCCAAAATAAGCACTTGGCCTTATTTTCGGGGCGGTCTTATTATTATTTTCTTGTAGAATTTTTATTTTTCCATTTTCACAACATATAGTCACATGTATACTATTACATAGCCAACATCATTTTGTATTATTAAATGTTTACATTAATTACTCTTACCTTCAACTCCCAAAAACAATTATTAGCTCTTCTGCTCTCAATGCACCATATTTGTACCTTATTCATCACTTTCTTCTCCCTCTCTCTCCTCCCCCTCCCTACCTCCTTTCTTCCCTCTGTCATCCTTCCCTACTCTCCTTCTCCTTCCTCTCTCCTTTTCCTCTCCGCCTTTCCACTCCTCATTTCTCTCCTCCTCTTCCCCACTTTCTCCTATTCCTTTCTTCTTCCCTTGCCGCTCTTCTTTTCTTCCCACTCTTCTCATTTACTTGGTGTATTTCAGCTTCTGAGCAAGCTCAGTTTTTTGTTGATGGTATTTATAGTTCCTTTTCGATATACATATTTCATTTTAACATCCTTGCTTGATAAAACACAGGACAAAAAAGTATACATATATAGTGATTGTACTTTAGACCCCCCCCCCCCCAACAGCCTAATTTTGGTTGAGATGTAGACCTGGTTACAATTCCTAACTATTCTCATCATTATCTTTATATAATTATACATCCTGACACGCCCCCAATTTGTGATTCTGTCTTAAAATCTCAGTAATTTCCCATTGTAGATATATTCCATGTTCCCCCTCTATTTTTCTATTACTTGGATTAAATTATCCTTAAATTGTCTATAAATGACACACCACGCTGTTCAATGTTTGTTACAATTCCCTTAATCTATTATGTAAAAAAACAAGCAGTAAACATCTCACTTTATTCATCATCTTTAAATTTCTATATATATATCCATGTCTCATTTATTTTAACCAATGTTTAGTTATTCTTCTGTTGTCATTTTCAGTCAATTCGCAACTCAGTTTAATTATCATGTATAAAAGTGAAACAGAAACCTCTGCTTTACAACCTCCTCATATCAATTTCATATTTATCCATATTTAATATATTTTGGGCTTTTTAAGTTATCTTTCCATTATTATATTCAATCAGTTAGCAACTCCATTTTATTTTCATATTTAGGAATAAAACCCTTATCTTACTTTATATTTTCCCATATCTAGATATCTGATTTTTTTCTTAGTAAGTCTTTTGTCCCATTTATCTGTTTCTGTCTTCTCCCTTTTCTTTGTTTTAACACCTCCACTCCCAACAATCTTCCCCAAACTACCCTCACTCAAGTATTTTATATTTCTCTTTGTTGAGGCATAGCCTCCTACTTCAATTTTATTTATTTATTTATTTATTAGACTTGTATACCGCTTCATAGGGCTTTCAGCCCTCTCTAAGCGGTTTACAGATTTTTTAGCAAATTGAGTCAGCAACTTGCCCCCACAGTCCGGGTTCTCATTTCACCCACCTCGGAAGGATGGAAGGCTGAGTCGACCTTGAGCCGGTGAGATTTGAACCGCTGAACTGCAGATCACAGTCAGCTAAAGTGGCCTGCAGTACTGCACCCTAACCACTGTGCCACCTCGGCTTTATGCCACTAACAACCTTCAAAACCACTTTTATCTGCCTTTCCCCCTCTTTTGTTGGGACATCTCCTCTTTTTACAATTTTCCCTATACCAATACCAAGACTGATGGGGGTTTTTGTCTGCTTTTTATTTCCCTCTGTTTCTCCCCCTTCATTGTCTTGCCCTCCTTCTTCTTCTTTGAATTCTTTTTTAGATCTCTGCTTCTCTGGGTTCAGAATTCTATTTAGACTTAATTTTACTGATTTATGCATATTTTTAATAATTTCATCTAGTTCTTCTAATTCCCAGTTTCAAAGTTATAGTTATTTATACAATCCTTGTTTCAGAGTTCTAATCCACCTTAGATTTATCTACTTCAATTGCTGTGGAAAAAAGCAATGGGAGGGACCATCTTAGTTTTTTGTTCTTCCTTGATATCCAGTTCCAAGATTGCAGTTGGTTGTACAAATCTTATTTCAAAATTCTGGTTCATCTTAAGTTTAATTAATCCATCTGCTTTGAAACTGGAGGAGAAGCTAACACCACCTTAATCCACCGCAGAAAGAAAAAAAGAAGAGAGAGGAGAAGACAAAAAAAACCCTTTGTAATTCCCAGATCCGGTACTTATTCTTTGCTTCAATCACTGCTCAAAATAAATCACTTATAATAAGTTTGTAATCAGCCAAAAGTTTTTCTCTGCCTCTGCTTTTCCAAATTCTGATTTATGGCAATTGGTTAATTAAAACTTCCTGCACAGTCAAGGTTAAGTTGTCCGTTATCAGTAAGAGGACATGCTTTTCCCCCCCTTGGTTATATTAGCTGGAAGGAATTCAAACCAAGTAAAAATTGGCATCTGTTTAAGATCCAAAGCCAAATTTAGAGTTTATAATTGTGTGGGTTTGTCACTTCTCAGCTTTCTATTCTTCTGTTCAAAAGCGTTTCAATAAAGAACATTGGGGAGGGGCTGGTGTTACAACCCTCCACCTTCCTTTCTTCCTTTCTTTGGGGGAAAAAAAGTCCATCAGTATTATTTATGTTCTCAAGATTTCTTTGCCTTTTCCAGATTTAATTTATAGTTGTGGGTTAGTTAAATTCTCTTACCAGGCCTTTCATCTCTCCTGGTCTCCACCTGCTCCATTTCCTTGACAAAAAGCCAGCATCTTGTCAGCCATGTTAATGACTGCCACCCCAACTCCAATTCATAGGCAAATCTCTAACCCACGAGGGATCTGTTGCTTCCCCCAGGGTCTGATGAGATGCTGTCCTTCTTTGCCCCCACTTCCAGTGGGGGTTCAGATTCAAAAGAATCTCAGAATTGGATTGTCAGGCAGGGTTCATGTGAGACTCTTAAGAGCTGACTCCTTCCACGTCTGTCCAGCTAGAGAATTTCCTGTCGACTCCGAGGTCTTATTATTTTTGAGGTGCAGGAGAACCGCAGGTCAGCTGATCCAGAGAGGGCTGGAAGTTCTGTCTCTGTTTCTGGCACACTCTTGCCAGCTGTGGCATCACTGGGCCTGCCGGTCTTTTTGCGGCTGCCACTAAGAGAAGGGGTGTGGTAGCTAGAGTTTGTGGTAGCGGCCTCTGCGAGGCTGTTCCACGTGGGGCATGTGGAAATGGGTAGGACTGGCTGCGCATGTAGTTAAATATTTTAGGGCAGGGCTTATTTTCGGGGGAGGGCTTATTTTAGTACATGCACTCAAAAGCCTGATTGGGCTTAGTATCTGGGGGGGGTCTTATTTTGGGGGAAACAGGGCACGTACCAACTTCTTCCTGAGGATAAACATAATGTATCAGCATATATGTGCAGATCCAAGCAGGCTGGACTTTTGCAATTGAGAGATGGAAATATTGTCATTATTGTGTCATTCGTGTACCAGGTACAATCCAAAGTTTTTATCCTGGGGGATAGCATCCAAAAATTCAACATAGAGAAAAGAACAGAGAAACAGAAAGAAAAATGGTGTTATTAGCTATCAAACCTCAAAAATACTGTGCACTTTTCCCAAAAGGTTTCCACAATTTTGGCCACTACTGGATCTGATTTTAGTTTGTAATAAGGTTCACTTTTGGACCAGATCCAGTGAGGACCCTCAAATGAATGATTAGATTCTAGAGTTTGGAAATCCCAAGAGATATATATTTCTTTTCATTAAGGTTTTGCTCAAAATCCTATTGATGTCTTCACTCCATCAAGGCAGGAAGATTCTTAGTGTTTTTATTTCTTTTTAAGACCACGGTTCTTACCCTGGAAATCTAAATCATGCTGAGCTTCATCGGTATATCATCATTACAGTCTTTTCAATCTCCCTTTCAAAAACATTTCGGTTTCTCTTTAATATATCACAGAAGCAAAACATCCTAAGTTCCAATGAGGGATGAATCGGATGTTGTATTTCTCATAGTTGTTCTCCAGTAGATGTTTCCACACATGAATGTGTGTTTGTACAAAGGTGCAAGCTTCTAGATGGAAACTAAATCTTATCTGCCTCCTTACTTATCTAAAAGGTTTTCCAAGAAAGTTTCTTGTTTGTCCTAGTGAGCCTGTTGAACCTTTAATCTGCAAAGAGAAATCTGTAAGGGCCAACTCAAGAATGCTAAGACACGGAGTGAACTAGGACTTTTAACAAATGCAAAAAATAATTTTAAAACTTTCTTTCAACGTATAAGAAACACACACACACACACACAAAGCAGGGAAATGATCGTTCCACTAATGGAAGAAGATGGCAAGGAGGTTACAGAGAGCCAGGAAAAAACGGAACGGCTTAATTTATTCTTTGATTCTAGGCAAAAGAAAAAGAAATAGTTCGAAAGTAGTTCAGTAAAAGACAGAATAGGAATCCAAATCAAAATAGGTGAGAAATACATAAGAAAATGTCTATCCTCTCTCTAAAGGTAAAGGTTCTCCTTGCACATATGTGCTAGATGTTCCTGACTCTAGGGGGCGGTGCTCATCTTCATTTCAAAGCTGAAAAGCCAGCTCTGTTCAAAGACATCTCTGTGGTCATGTGGCTGACATGACTAAACACCGAAGGCACATGGAGCACTGTTACCTTCCCACCAAAGGTAGTTCCTATTTTTTCTATTTGCATTTTTACGTGCTTTCGAATTGCTAGGATGGCAGAAGCTGGGACAAGTAACAGGAGCTCACTCCGTTATGTGGTGCTAGGGATTCGAACTGCTGACCTTTCTGATCGACAAGCTCAGCGTCGGTTAGCCACTGAGCCACTATCTTCTCAAGTTCAAATCACCAAGACTAAATGGATTAGGTCCCAGGGTTCTGAAAAAGCTGCCAACCTATTTTCTAAAGCATCAAAAGACAAGAAGCAATGGGTGGAAACTAATCAAGGAGAGAAGCAACCTAGAACTAAGAAGAAATGTCCTGACTGTGAGAACAATCAGTCAGTGGAACAACTTGCCTCCAGAAGTTGTGGGTGCTCCATCTTTGGAGGTTTTTAAGTAGAGACTGGACAATCACTTGTCTGAGACCAATATACCATTAGAGTCTCCTGCTTGAGGAGGGGATTAGACTAGAAGACCTCCAAGGTCCCTTGCAGCTCTATTTTAACTCTTTTCTACTCTGTTCAATTCTATTCTATTCTATTCTATTCTATTCTATTCCATTCCATTCCAATTTCCAGAGCATGAAGTGAGGGAAGCCTGGATGTGTCGCTGCACCCAAATTAGTGCTCCACCCACAAAAGACGCAGCAGCAACCTTTTGTTGATATGGATTGGTTTTGCATCCCAGTTCTCAGGATCAGCGAGTTCCTGATGATTTTATTTCAGTTGGCTGCTTCCAGTCCTACAATCTGCTTTCCCACTTAATTCATGGCCATTTTTGCATTAACAGGCCAATTAAAATAGTCTGTTCCTTTTACATTGTCCTTTCCCCATGCATCCCACGACTGCGAGGAAGAACGTTATACTTTATAGCAGCCAGTTTGCTAATTTTCATTTGCAGATGTTTGTGGGGGTTTTTTTTTGGGGGGGGGGGAACAAGGACAGGCACCAGACACCATTTCCCACCAAATGTACATGTGTCTTGGAATCTTACTTCCCTCTTCTCTTGGTTTTGCTATTAAAATCTTTATTTCACTCCTAATGGTTTTAACATTCCTGATTGTAACATGATTGCCATGCCATTTGTATGTGGCTTCCCATGTGTGCATTCTCTCCTGACTTACTGGTTGCTAAGGAAGTTTTTCTACATCTGTAGCTCTCTCCCAATTCACCAGCCATCATTCCAATAATCCAGCTGTTGGCCCCAGCTGTGAAAAGATTGCTGCAAAAGAAAGGAACAAGAGGAGGAGGAGGTGGAGAAGGAAAAGAAGAAGGAGGAGGAGAAGGAGAAGGAGAAGAAGGAGAAGAAGGAGAAGGAGAAGAAGGAGAAGAAGGAGAAGGAGAAGAAACAACAACAAATCTTTATTTGGGAACTGCCATGTGCCACCCTCTTGTTTTGACTGATGGGTGGTTCTCATGATCAAAAGGGAAGGTGTTGTGGCTCACCAGCGGCCAGCAGAGCTGGCAACAGATTCAAACATGATGAGGTTGGGGAGGAACATGGGCTAGTCCTGGAGTCTGGGGAAGGCTCTGATGAGGGCTCTGTGTCAGAGGCAGAGAGGCAGCCAAAGCCATCCGACAGTTATCAGCTGACTTCAGAATCAGACATCGGTGAGGCAGAAGAACAGCTGGAGCCTGTTCCCAGTGTGTGCATGTGCAGAGTTGCCAGACAAAGGGAACAGCTAAAGAACAGGGGTTGACTTGGGAGTAAGGCCACAGGTGGACGGTGAATGGCTCCTCCCAGAGGAAACAAAAGAGGAGCAAAAGGGGAGTGGAGTTTGCAGGAGACAATTAGTTCGCTTCATTGGTTCATGACTCTCCGAGGCTCCTCGCAGAACTCGGCCTGGCAGCTCTCCAAGTCAGATAAGGTCCGTGACTGTAAATCCTCCCTCGAAAGACTTTGCTGTATGTGAAGGAGCAGAATTCCCAGTCAATTAACAAAAGAGGTTTTTGTCGGGACCAGGAGTTTGCTTCATGCTATTGGGAAGCCTCTGTCAGAACAGAAGGGAAGAGGAATGGAAAACATCACTGTGGATATAAAATGCCAAATTTGCTTTCATTTCACAGTGGGAAATCATTTCCATCGAAGCCCACATACCTTAGGAATAATGTATTGCAGGCTGAAGGTGGGTGGGGTAAACATCACAAATCCCTTTGCTCTGACCTGTTTTTCCCCACCTTTTTCTTTGCATACAGATAGTCCTTGATTTATAGCCACAATTGGCGCCAGAATTTCCGCTGCTATAGGAGAAGGTCATTAAGTGAGTTGTATCCAATTTTATGTTTTATTTATTTTTTGGTCACAATTGTTAAGCGAATCCAGTTTCTCCCATTTACTAGTTTCTTGGATGCTGGTGTTCTGACCTAGGCTTCCTGAGACAATAAAAAGTGTACATTTAGTCCCCCAAACCCTCTTTTTATTTCAACGGCTGTGAATTATGTTCATTCACAGCCCATAATGTGTCACAAATAGTTTGTAAAGAGTCCAACAGAAGTCTGCCAAAGTCTTTCAGAATAAGGCCGATAATCACCCACTTTTATCTCCCTTGAAACGCTGCCAAAGACCTAATTGGCAATTAGCTTTGCAAGGCCACCCAGAGCACAGAGTTAAAATGGACCTTCAGAGTTTAAACCGATCAGAACGAACAAAGTTGTTTCCTGCAAAGGCTCATGTCCCTTTGCTCCTCCTCTATATCTTATGGGAAGGGCAATCATCTCCAAGCCTTACTCCCGAGTCACCCCTTTTGTCTTAACTGTTCCTGCCTTCTGGCAGCTCTGCGCATGTGTGCACTGGGAACAGGCTCCCCCTGTTCCTCTGCCTTGCTGATGTCTGACTCTGGAGGCTACGGAGGCAGCATATAACTCTTAGATTGCCCTGGCCTCCTCTCTGCCTCCAATCCAGAGCCCTTGCCCGAGCCTTCCCCAGACTCCAGGACTGGCCCATGTTCCTCCCCAACCTCCTCACTGTCTGACTCTGCTGCCAGCTTCACAGGCCACAACAGCTGGCTGGGAAGGTGGCAAAAGGTGATCTCATGACCCAGGGACACTGCAACCATCATAAATACACACGGTAGTTGCCAAATAAACCTGAATCACAATCACGTGACCACTGGGATGGATACGATGATCACAGGTATGAGACACATCGTAAGTCTCTTTCTTCAGTGCAGTTATTACTTTGAATATCTGTAAAGATTCTCCGTCCTCCAGGTCACGGTTGTCCCAAGGGTGCTTTTCCAAGAGGCAACTAGACTTTCTGGTTATTCTTGGAAGACGTTTCACTTCTCATCCAAGAAGCTTCTTCAGCTCTGACAAAATGGTGGGGAATGGAAGGATTGATACTCCTTGCAGACATAACTGGTCATTTGCATATTTTTAGAGAGTCCTTGGAGGTTTATCTGTGTCCTCAGGGTCACTTGAGTGGTGTTCCTGGTTCCTGTAGTCTGCAATTTCTTTTCCTCCAGAAATCCGTTCCTACTCCCACACCATTCCAAGGGTGTTCATCCCAAATTGTGTATCTCAAAGTCTGTAGAGATTCTCTGACATCCAGATCATGGTTTTCCCAAAGGTGCTTTTTTTTCCAACAAGCAACTGGACTTTCTGGTTTTTCTTTGAAGACATTTTGCTTCTCATCCAAAAAGCTTCTTCAGCTCTTCCTTACTTTGAACGGTCATCAAACAAATGGTTGTAAGTCAAGGACTGCCTGCCTTTCACTGGGTGTCCGGTAGTCTTTTTGGATAGCTAAGGAGATACCAGGAGACAAAGAAAGGGAAAAGCAGGCCCTTCACCACCGTTTGGCCCATGTGCAGGTCACAGGACAAGCATGGCCCATCCCACCCAAGAGAATTTCTCCAAAACATACGAATTGTGTTCTAAAGAAACTGAAGCAGATTAAATACTCTTTAGAAATATTCACTGGGCAGAAATTTTGAGGGCTAGAGAAAGGGACAACTTCTCACGTTTAATGGTCTTTGAAGGTTATTCAAATAATATCATTCCAGATTCCAATCTGGAAAAAGAAACCTGGCAAATAATCAAAGTCAGGGTTTTCGGAGAAAGTGTGCAGAACTGATCATGCTTGTGGACTTCTCAATGGCTTTGGGTACCTTCCTAACGTACTGTATGTCTATAGCAGGGGAGACACGATAGCAGTCTTCCAATATTTGAGGGGCTGCCACAGAGAGGAGGGGGGGTCAAGCAATTTTCCAAAAACCCCAAAGGCTGGAAACTGACCAAGGAGAAATTCAACCTGGAAATAAAGATAATTTTTCTGACAGTGAGAACAATCAACTCATGGAACAGAAGTTGCCTTCAGAAGTTGTGGGAGCTTCATCATTGGAAGCTTTTAAGAAGAGACTGGACTGCCATCGGTCAGAAATGGTGTAGGGTCTCCTGCTTGGGTAGGGGGTTGGAGTAGATGACCTACAAGATCCCTTCCAACTTTGTTAATCTGTATCTAGCACCTTGCTTCAGCAGAAGCATGGGGGGGGGTGTCTCCAGCCTTTCTTGCCAATTCAGCTTTATAAGGTGAAAGCCCGTAGTCCTTTCCATGGCCATTCACTTCTCTTGCTTACAATTCTCATCTTGCTCCCGATGCTTTTAAAACATTTATTTGAAACCGCTGGGAAACATTATCCAGTAGTCTGGTCCACCATGTCATCAATTGGCAAAATATATCTTGTTTTACTTCTTCTCCTCCCCCCATTTACAATTCTCAGAGTGAGTGTGGAATGCTCTGAGAGATATCTGGAGGTGGTTATGGAGGGATGAGAGCAAGCAAATTGAAACTAATCCAGACAAGATGGAAAAATTATCCGCCCCCCCTCTCCTTGCAAAACTGAACAGCAAATCCAAGGTTGTCCATTATATCCCCAATGTTCTGCCCTTTATCTTCAGATCTATTGAAGCTCCCAAACATTTTCTACTGGTTGTTAGACCTGCAGACTAAGGAAGGATTCATTTCCTGTCGTGGACATTTTAGGTTAGGTGGGCATTAAAGGCTGCCTCAGTCAAAAAAATTCTGGAATGCGGAGAAATAGATAGGTTAACTCTAAAAATAAAATTAAAAAGACGATTCGGAATATTTTGTGACATGGGATCTTTTTGATGAATGGTTAGCTGACAGGCACAGAGGTTAGATGAGTGGATTTACATGAAATAGGGACTCCATGAGAAAGAAAAAATGATTACTAAATATTTTGATGGTTATATAATTGATATCATAATGGAACATAGTATACTTTTCAATAACGATTGATACTATCACATATATGTCTATATGTACATGATTATAAAAAGGTGGCTCAGTGGTTAAGATGCTGAGCTTGTCGATCGAAAGGTTGGCAGTTTGGCGGTTCGAATCCCTAGTGCTGCATGATGGAGTGAGCGCTCGTTACTTGTCTCAGCTTCTGCCAACCTAGCAGTTCAAAAGCATGTAAAAATGCAAGTAGAAAAATAGGGTTCATTTTAGTGGGAAGGTAACAGCGTTCTGTGCACCTTCGGCATTTAGTCACAGCTTTACAAATAAAGCGCTGGCTCTTTGGCTTTGAAACGGAGATGAGCACTGCCCCCTAGAGTCGGGAACAACTAGCACATATGTGCGAGGGGAACCTTTCCCTTACATGACTATAATGATTATGATTATATTTATATTTTAGGACTCTGGACACCTAGAAAACACACTGTTCAACATGGGAATGGATGGTTATATAATTGATATCATAATGGAAGAAGTGTACTTTTCAATAACGATTGATATTATCGCATATGTTTATGATGTTTATATTTTAACACTTTGGATATAGAAATGGAAGTGGAATTTGTGAAATAAAACAACACAAATATTATTATTATTTTTTTTCTTAAAGGCTGCCTCAGGGATGACAACCCTCTGTGTGTTTGTCTGTTTGAAGGAAAGCACCAGAGGAGGACATCTCTTCTGCAAACCTTGTCTAATCTTTTCTCCAGATCTTTTCTTCTGATGCTTAGCTATCTATGGTGGCAACTCCTTGGAAGGAAGTGGGCGGGGGAGAGCATGCAGTTGTGGGGGGACATCCATCTACCAGACATTTTTCTGGCTGTGTGGGACTTCCAGTGTCAGACAGATGTGCCCAGAGTGTACGCAAATGTCTGCAAAGACAAGTGTCCATATCAAATTCCACCAGCAACGTTCCCAGCAGCTGAATCATTGGCTCATTCAGGAATCTTCTGAATCATGAATCCCATGTTGGGTTGGGGACCTGCCAGCATCTTTCTTTCAACCTGTTCAGATTCCAGTCCCAGAAAGAAATCTGTTGGGAGTCATTCCATTTTATATATGTATATAACCTTGGTCGTATAAACAGAATCACAATAGAATCACAATCACACGAAGTATTAGTACCACTTTATAAATCTTAGTAAGACCACCCTTGGAATACTGCATCCAGTTTTGGTCACCACAAAAGATGTTGGAAAAAGTGCAGAGAAGAGCAACAAAGATGATTAAAGGCCTGGAGATTAAAACATATGAAGAATAGTTGCGGAAATTGGGTGTGTTTTAACTAGTGAAAAGAACTAGAATAGAATAGAGCTGGAAAGGATTTTGGAGGTCTTCTAGTCCAACCTCTGCTCAAGCAGGAGAACCTCTACAATTTCAGACAAGTGGCTGTCTAGTCTCTTCTTAAAAACACCCAGTGATGGAGCATCCACAACTTCTGGTGGCAAGCAGTTCCACTGGTTAACTGTCCACACTGGTAGGAAATTTCTCCTTATTCCAGGTTCCTTCTCTCTTTGGTTAGTTTCCAGCCATTGTTTCTTGGCCTGCCTTCTCACACTTTGGAGAATAATGTGACCCCTCTTCTTTGTGGCAACTCCTCAAATACTAGAATATTGCTATCCATTTTAGTTTCCAGGCTTTTGATCATCTTAGTTGCTCTTCTTTGAACTTTTTCCAAAGTCCCAACATCTTTTTTTGTAGTGTGGTGACCAAAATTGGTGGCATGATAGCAATGTTCCAATATTTGAGGGGCTTTCTCTAGTTTCATTTCCTGAATTAGCCATCCCATATCTATCCGTGGTTGTCCTCCCAAGTCCTCCTGCAGTATCTGAATGGCTCTTAATAAACTTTGCAAAAGATTCTTTCAGGAAGTCTGTCTTATTTATGACAGTTGACTAAAGTTCATAGATTGAGTTTACAGTTTGAGCTGTAAGCAAACATTGTCTAGAGAGGAAATCTTTTTATATTATAAATTTTAAGTGTATATATACTGAGTGCTTTTATTTGTTCTGGTCTCCGGTCTAATAAATTGTTTTTGTTATTTGAGGGGCTGCCACAAAGAAGGGTTCAACCTATTTTCCAAAGCACCAGAAGGCAAGCCAAGAAACAATGGATGGAAACTAATCAAGGAGAGAAGCAATCTGGAATTAAAGAGAAACTTCCTAACAGTGAGGACAATTAACCAGTGGAACAGCTTGCCATCAGAAATTGTGGGTGCTCCATCACTGGAGGTTTTTAAAAAGAGACTAGACAGTCACTTATCTAAAATGGTATGGGTTCTCCTGGTTCAGCAGGGGGCTGGACTAGAAGACCTCCAAGGTCCCTTCCAACTCTTCTGCTTTCAGTCCCAGTTTCTGCCTGGCCTGGTCCCACTGTCTCCTGCTACCTGTGGCTGTTCTAGAGCAATTTTGCTTTTCTGCGTTGCAACCAGGAGGGAATACTGTTTTTCATGCCTCATTACATTTGTCTCCGGCTTCTTCGGGCACATTAAGGCTGCATTGCCAGACTGTGGAATGTGAGCAATAGCCTTTGCAATGGTACTTAAAGAATTCCTTCGGCTGTTTTTTTTTCTTTTCTGGGGATGGGAAGAGAATTATTTGCAGATCCATATGTTGTCTGTCTTATGGCTATTAAAGCTACCCAGGAATCTCAGACCGGAAACAGAAGCGTTATGTAGAGTGGTAACTGCAGGCAAGAGTGCCGACTGGGGCATAAAGTCTGGCTCAGGGTAATGTGGAGCTGAGTGATTGAGGATTTGAAGCATTTCCACAGCACCTTTGAAAAGACCAAGTCTTCCCGGGTTGACCTGCAAAAGATGTTAAAACTTTTGTAAAACTGGAAATGGTGGTGATTATACAGAATAACATTATAAATGAAGTCAAAATACACTATATTGCCAAAAGTATTCGCTCACTCATCCAAATAACCAGAATCAGGTGTTCCAATCACTTCCATGGCCACAGGTGTATAAAATCAAGTACCTAGGCATGCAGACTGTTTTTACAAACATTTGTGAAAAAATGGGTCACTCTCAGGAGCTCAGTGAATTCCAGCGTGGAACTGTGATAGGATGCCACCTGGACAACAAATCCAGTCGTGAAATTTCCTCGCTCCTAAATATTCCACAGTCAATTGTCAGCTGTATTATAAGAACGTGGAAGTGTTTGGGAACGACAGCAACTCAGCCATGAAGTGGTAGGCCACGTAAACTCATCCAACATCAGTGTGTGACTTCACAAATGCGCTTCTGGAAGAATGGTCAAAAATTCCCATAAACACACTCCCGAACCTTGTGGACAGCCTTCCCAGAAGAGTTGAAGCTGTTATAGCTGCAAAGGATGGACTGACGTCATATTGAACCCTATAGATTAGGAATGGGATGTCACTTATAGTAAGTTCATATGTGAGGAAAGGCAGGTGAGCGAATACTTTTGGCAATATAGTGTATGTCTAGGTAAGTGAAAGTGAACCTTTTCCACAACGAGTGCCAAAAAGGGAGCACTTTGTACACACAGGTGCAAATGCTCATCTGGGCCACAACCAGGAAGAGGAGATGCCCAGGGGATATGTGCGAGCTGGAAAATGAACTTCTGGTTTCCGGGGTCTACATGTATGCTGGCCAGGAGGTCTTCCGGTTACTGCTGTGCATGCACATGTACCAATAAGCTGGCTAGCATGCATGCTCACGCTGGAAAATGGAAGGGCGGCTCTTCCGGTTTCTGGTACTGCTGCACACACGAAGGTCAGCTGTGTGCATGCATGCCAGAAACCCAGAAGATGAACAGGAGACGACACATGTGCCAGAGAACATGGCTCCATGTGTCACTTTGGGCACACATGCCATAGGTTCACCATCATGGGTCTAGGAGAATCACTGTTAGAGCAGAAATCACATTAAAGAGGAAGGAAGAAGGCAGGAAGGAAGGAAGGAAGGAAGGAGGGAGGGAGGGAGGAGGGAGGGAGGAAGGAGGGGGGAAGGAGGGAGGAAGGAAGGAAAGAAAGAAGGAGGGAGGGAGGAAGGAGGGAGTGAAGGAGGGAAGGAGGGAAGGAAGGAAGGGCAGGAGGGAGAGAGGAAAGACAGAAATACTGTGAAAATAGAAATATCCTCACTTGAAATTGAAATGACAAGGAAGTGCCAAAATAAAGTAGTTTGAATAATATTTCCGAATCAGAGCTGGAAGGGACCATGGAGGTCTTCTTAGTCCAACCCAGTGATCAAGTAGGAGACCCTATCAGACTGAGGGTCCCAAATTCTCAGGGACTTTTTAGGTTAATACCAGTCCTTGGCTGGCTGGGGAATTTTGGGAGGTGAAGTCCACACACCTTACAGGTGTCAAAGTTGAAAAACACTGCTTTAACCTGTGCTAGGTATGACCTGGGCATCAGGGCCACATGAGGACAGTTTGACTGCCTTATTTTAAAATGACAGGAGTTTTTGTACCATCTTCAAGGGCTGCTCCATCTTCACTTTCTTGCAGTGGTCTAAATCAGCGGTCACCAACTGGTGGTCTGTGGACCACTGGTGGATCCATAAGAACATTTTGATGGCCCGCAGAAAAATTATTTGCATTTTTAATATTGCACTAAATACTATTTATCTTGTTTAAAAAATCCATAATAATGGTTTATGGGATTTAAAATTATGAATTTAATGGTCCCTGAGGACTGAAAGGTTGGTGACATCTGGTCTAAATGAGAGGTTTAACATGGGAATGCAGACAGCATCAAAACACTCCTTTTCTGGGGGGAAACAGACCTGGGCCTGGTTCGTAGATTTCATGCTTAATAACATCCAGACGGTGGATTCTAATTGTTTTCATTTCCTTATCTGATTTCATTGCATGTTCAGGTGAGGCAAAGGCAAAAAAAAAATGTTGCTTTTTCTGCTGGCAGAATCTTTCACCTACTTTGTCTTTTAGAAGCTTCACTGGTGCCTTTGTTTTCATTTATGTCTTTCTCAAGCTTCAGTGATTCAGCGGAGATGAATATATACAAATAAATAAGCAAGAAGATTGAGTCTAGAGCTCCTTGCTCACCATTTCTTCCATCTATTCTTAATTCTTTCCAGTGAATCAAATGGAAAAAGAAAATAATTGACCAGAGATATCTTTGAAAATTCTCAGTCATCCAGGTCATGGTTGTCCTAAAAGTGCATTTTAAAGAGGCAACTGGACTTCCTTTGTTTTTCCTTGAAAATGTTTTGCTTCTCATCCACGAAGCTTCTTCAATTCCGACTGAATGGTGGAGAATAGAAGGATTTATATTCCTTGCAGATAGCTGGTCATTTGCATCCTTTTAGAGGGTCATTGAAACACTTGGAGGTTTATCTGTGTCCTCCTGGTCACCTGATTGGTGCAAATGGGTTTGGAGCTTCTTGGTTACAGGATGTTTTCTGTCCTGTGTCAAGATAAATCCTTCCACATTCCCCACTATCCTGTCAGAGCTGAAGAAGCTTCTTGGATAAGAAGCGAAAAGTTTGCAAAGAAAAACCAAGATAGTCCAGTTGCCTCTTGTGAAAAAAGCTCCTTTGGGACAACCATGATCTGGATGACTGGGAATCTCCTTAGACACTCCAAGGGAATAGATTTTTTTTTAACTAGCTGATAACCCAACGTTGCCAGAGTATTTATTTATAGGGGGGAAATGTCCAGACCAAACGTAATTTCTAATGTTGGATTTTCCCCCTTACCAGAGGGAGCTCCTTTGTGGAGTACTGTTACTATGGCAACTCTACTGCGCTGTACAGTAGAAGCCATTTTATGGCAGTACAATAAAATCCATTTTAAGACACAACAGGCTGTATCTTAACAGAATACACATCCCAAGAGGTATTAGGGGTGTCTTACCCCTCACAGTATTTTTTTTCCCAGAGAGTAAGTCATCTGTGCACCAAGTTTGGTTGAAATTGTTAGAGGCGTTCCAGAGTTATTCTGGAACACACACACACACACACACACACACACACACACACGTTAAAATTAACCAGAATAAAAACAACTCAGCAGTGATGACAGAATTAAAATATGTATCATAGCGATAAAAAAGAATAAACTAAAACTTTTAAAACAAAAAGGGAGCGACCCAGATTGGATTCATCTACCGTTAGCCCTGTCATTTCCGTTTCCCTCTGGAGACCTTCTCTTTGGAGGTTGAGGCTTTATGGCCACCTGCTTCCATGCTCCCCCACTAATAGTTTGATTTCCATTAACTAAGACTAAGAGTGAGCCAGACATGGGTACCATGGATTTCCTTGGGGCAGAAAGAAAAGAATTAGGACTGGACCTCAGGCACACAATCATGGCGGCCAACCTAGCTGGCTGGGGAACTCTGGGAGTTGAAGTTCACACATCTTAAGGGAAACACTGACCCAGAAATAAAAAGGCATACATCCATTCATGCACAGAGGAATGTTTTGATGGCCTTTTTATGGGAGAGAGTGGCAGGTTCCACCAACTTGGCTGCAAAGGAGAAGAGTTACGGTCCGAGTCCCAGGTTAGGTAAAGTAAAGATTCCCCCACACATGCGTGCTAGTTGTTCCTGACTCTAGGGGGCGGTGCTCATCTTCGCTGTCCGAAGACATCTCCTATATAACCATCCATTTCTATGTTGAACAGTGTGTTTTCTAGGTGTCCAGAGTTTTAAAATATAAACATAATCATAATCATTATAATCATGTAAAGGTAAAGGTTCCCCTCGCACATATGTGCTAGTCATTCCTGACTCTAGGGGGCGGTGCTCATCTCCATTTCAAAGCCGAAGACCTAGCACTGTCCGAAGATGTCTGTGTGGTCATGTGGCCGGCATGACTCAACACCGAAGGCGCACGGAACACTGTTACCTTCCCACCAAAGATGGTCCCTATTTTCCTACTTGCATTTTTACGTGTTTTTGAACTGTTAGGTTGGCAGAAGCTGGGACAAATAATGGGAGCTCATTCCGTTGCATGGCGCTAGGGATTCAAACTGCCAAACTGCTGACCTTTCTGATTGACGATCTCAGCGTCCTAGCCACTGAGCCACTGTGTCCTCCCCAGGTTAGGTAGTCTTTGTTTAATAAAAACCCAACTTGTTGGGCAGGGAACAAACCTTGCCCAATGGGCAGGGTTTGAGCGGGACTCCCTCTCAGCCCCCTAAGCTCTATCAGCTCAGGTGGCCTCATTTGTCATTTCCTGGCACATCTGCCACGGAGCAGCTGCAGAACCTGAGCTGAGTCTGCAGAGGAAGTTGGAAGATTTGCATGGGGCCCAATGGATTAGGAAAATCTGGAAGCCGGACAGATAACACTCAAGTAACAGACTGGGAAACAGTCTGAGGGGAGAAAGGGGGGGAAGGAGCGAACAAAATAGATTAAACCTGTCTGCTTTCACTTATGCACAGAGAGGCATTTTCCAAGGAGTCTAACTTGTGCAGTTAAAGGTAAAGGTAACGATTCACCTCGCACATATGCTCTAGTCATTCTCGACTCTAGGGGGCAATGCTCATTTTATTTTGACACTTCCTTATCATTTCAATTTCATGTGAGAATATTTCTATTTTCCCAGTACTTCCTTCCTTCTTTCCTTCCTTCCTTCCTTCCTTCCTACCTTCCTTCCTTCCTTCCTTCCTCCCTCCCTCCTTCCCTCCCTCCTTCCTTCCCTCCCTTCACACAGAATGTGATTTATACTCTAGCAGTGGTTCTCCTAGACATATGGTAACTTCATTTATAATGTTATTCTGCATAAAAGTAAAGGTTTCCCTCGGACGTATGTGCTTGTCGTTCCCAACTCTAGGAGGCGGTGCTCATCTCCGTTTCAAAGCCGATGAGCCAGCGCTGTCTATAGACGTCTCTGTAGTCATGTGGCTGGCATGACTCAACGCCAAAGGCGCACGGAATGCTGTTACCTTTCCACCAAAGGTGGTCCCTATTTTCCTTACTTGCATTTTTACGTGCTTTCGAACTGCTAGGTTGGCAAAAGCTGGGGCAAGTAATGGGAGCTCACTCCGTTATGCAGTGCTAGGGATTCGAACTGCCGACCTGTCTACCCTTCTGATTGACAAGCTCAGCATCTTAGTCATTGATCCAGCACTCGGTGTACATGGTACAATTTGTGGGCACATGCAAAACCTGCCTTTATTTGTAAAGCTGTAATGAACACATCATTTTCCCAAAGCTGGACTTGTTGAATTTCTTCCCCCTTAGGGATTTATTTCATGCTCAGCAAACTACAAAGGCTGAACTCAACAAAGGGGCGATAAGTCAATCTGCTGTTGGTTCTTTAGATTCCCTGTTATCTCATCTGGTCAGTATCACACTCAGGCTGCTTCATAAGATTTCTCTCACCTCACCCTCACATTAAAAAAAAAAAAACCCCCACATCCCTCTCTCTGGCTGCAAAACTCAAGGCCTGATCTCTCAATCTCCAAAAGACATAAACCCACACCCCTGCACATATGTGCCCACCCACTAACAACCCTCCCCAGCAAATCTTTATATCTGTATTGCAGATCTGTGCTCTCAGACCACCATTCTCAGCTGTGCTGGGGAATTGTATTTTATGATGCAAAGTCACTCTTTGACTTCCTTGAGTTCAGCCACTATCACTTTTCTAACACCTGCTTTGGCACATGTTTGGCCCCCAGTTGTACATTTGGACATAGTGGAAGGGTGGCTCAGTGGCTAAGAGGCTGAGCTTGTCGATCAGAAAGGTCGGCAGTTTGGTGGTTCGAATCCCTAGCGCCGCGTAATGTAGTGAGCTCCCGTGACTTGTCCCAACTTCTGCCAACCTAGCAGTTTGAAAGCACATAAAAAATGCAAGTAGAAAAATAGGAACCACCTTTGGTGGGAAGGTAACAGCATTCCGTGCGCCTTCGGTGTTTAGTCATGCTGGCCACATGACCACGGAGACGTCTTTGGACAGCACTGGCTCTTAGGCTTTGAAAGGGAGATGAGTACCGCCCCCTAGAGTCGAGAATGACTAGCACATATGTGAGAGGGGAACCTTTACCTTTATAAATTCGAAAGAGAAGAACACACCTTGTAAACTCATTCAAAAAAAAGAGGGTGGGTACACAAAGCTGTCGATAGACCAATCTCACCCCTTCGGCTCCTAGAAACAGCAATCAGAAAGGAATAAAAGCAAAACTTCAAGGCAGGGCGGGGGGTTAGCATCCCTTTTTGGACCACAAATGGAAGCCGTTAAGTTACATATAACCTGTGGTCTAATCTTTGCTTTTATCAGAGACTAAACCCCGGAGCCCCAAAATGCATATACCTCATTGAAACCTTCCAAGAGTTTCCACCAATAGGATTTTAATAGATTTAAAATAACAAGAAAACTGTTAAAAATAGGAGGAAATCCTATTAATTGCATTCAGGCAATTTACAGTTGCTTAAAATAATATTAAGTCAAATGCATTTTTGTCCTAACCTCATCTGCTTTTTTCCCCTACTGGCTGCGCATATTGTATTAGATTCTCATATCTTTACTTATAAGATCATCAGGGATGTGGTGGCTCAGTGGGTAAGATGCTGAGCTTGTCAATCAGAAAGGTCAGCAATTCAGTGATTTGAATCCCTAATGCCGCATAATGGAGTGAGCTTCCATTACTTGTCCCAGCTTCTGCCAACCTAGCAGTTCTAAAGCACTTAAAAATGCAAGTAGAAAAATAGGAACCACTTTTGGTGGGAAGGTAACAGCATTCCGTGCGTCTTGGGCGTTTAGTCATGCTGGCCACATGACCATGGAGACGTCTTTGGACAGTGCTGGCTCTTCGGCTTTGAAACTGAGATGAGCACCGCCCCCTAGAGTCAGGAACGACTAGCACATATTTACCTTTACCTTTACCTTATAAGATCATCACCAGATGGATTAATAACTGGCTGACCAACCACACTCAGTGGGTAATCCTCAATGGAGCTACATCTATATGGAGGGAAGTAAGCAGTGGGGTACCTGAAGTCTCCGTCTTAGGCCCAGTGCTCTTCAACATATTCATGAAGGATCTAGATGAGGGGATAAAAGAGGAACTCAATTTCTAGATGACACCAACACTTTAGAAGATAGGCTCAAGGTCCAGAAGGATCTCAACAGACTTGAACACTCTAACAAAATGAAATTCAACGATGAGAAACTAAGATCCTACATGAATATTGAATAGTTGGTACCTGGCTCAATAGTAGCAATTGTGAGAGGGATCTAGATGTCCTAGTGAACCATGACTTGTGTATGAGCCAATAATGTGCTGCAGCTGCCAAAAAGGCCAATGTGATCTTAGGCTTCATCAACAGAGGGATAGTCTCAAGATCACATGAAGTGATAGTACTGCTTCATACTGCACTGGAGAAACCACACTTGGAATATTGCATCTAGTTCTGGTCACCTTAATACCAAAAGATGTTGAGACTCTACTGTAGAAAGAGATCAGAGAAGAGCAACGAAGATGATTAGGGGTCTGAACATATGATGAATGGTTTCAGGAACTAGGAATATCAAGTAAGTTTAATGAAGGGAAGAACTAGTGGTGACAGATGGTAGTCCTCCAAAATTTGAGAGGTTGTCACAAAGAAGAGGGAAACAATCTATTTTCCAAAGTATTTGAGGGCAAGACAAGAAGTAACGGATGGAAACGTATCAAGGAGAAATCCAATGCTGAACTCCTGACAGTGAGAACAATCAGTGGAACACTTGCCTTCAGAAGTTGTGAGTGTTTGGAGATGAATGCTGGAGGTTTTCAAGAAGAAACTTGACAGCCATTGGATATAGGGTCTTTTGCTTGGGCAGCAGGTTGGACTAAAAGACCTCCAAGGTCTCTTCCAACTCTGTTATTCTGTGTTTTTGTTTTCTGATTGAGGAAATATCCTCATCACTTAAGCTCAGTGCTCAAACCATCCTTCCTTAGATGACAAGGACTGCCTTCAAGCCCCAAAGCAAACACCTTCATCTTGGAAGAAACAGCTTCAAAAATCTTCAACTCCATTAAACAGGATGGGGTGGGATTCTACTGGTTCGGGCAAATTGGTAGCTCCGAAGATCAGCTGGGAGCAAACCGGTTGGCTCCCATGAGCAAGTAGGTCCACCTCCCCGCCCCTGCGCTTTGCCTACTTTTATCTTCTCAGCTGAATCACGCGCAGAGCGGATTGCTGCACCTCAGCAGTTTTCCTTCCCAAGCAGTAATCCGGAAGTTAAGTCTTCTCTAAACTGTGCATACATGTACAGTGAACCGGTTGTTAAACCGGTAGGATCCCACCCAGGGGTAAAATTCAATTTTTTTACTACAGGTTCTGTGGGTGGGGCTTGGTGGGCATGGTGTGGCTTGGAGGGTGTGGCAGGGGAAGGATACTGCAAAATCTCCATTCCCACCCTACTCTGGGACCAGCCAGAGATGGCATTTGCCAGTTCTCTGAACTACTCAAAATTTCTGCTTCTGGTTCTCCAAATTACTCAAAATTTCTGCTACTGGTTCTTCAAAGTACTCAAAATTTCTGCTACCAGTTCTCCAAACTACTCAAAAATTCCGCTATTGGTTCTTAAAACTACTCAAAATTTCCATTACCGGTTCTCCAGAACCTGCTGGATTTCACACCTAATCCCACCCCTGATAGGGAGCCCTGCTCCGGAATAAAGTTCTGAAGATGTCAAACTTTTCTGATGTCCTCTCATCAAGCACTGACTCTTGTCTGCTTTGAAGATTGGCCAGAGTTGTTTAGAGATGTTGCCTAAATGTTGGAATCTTGTTTCCTTAGCAGTTGCTTTCTGGAATGTTTTTTCAAGTTCCCAGTCCTGCTGTTTCCTTCTGGTCTTCTATGCAAGAGTTATCAGAAGAAGACCTTCCTTCCCTTTTTTAAGATCTAGCTCCTATGTGCCCTTGTATAGGATAGTCTCTATTGTCATCGTACAAAATAAATACAACAAAATTGGTTTTGAACTGGGATAGTTGCTCTGTTGTTGTTAGCTTTTCAATAATGATTCAATAATTCTTCCTTGGGTTTTGGCTGGGCTGCAAATCGCTTCATGAAGTGGGATGTTGAAAGGTGGCATGTATCAGGAATGTTGAAACGGAATAGAAATGTAAATAAGACCCTATTTGTGACTCCGGGGAATATATTTGATGTAGTTTCAAGCATTTGAAACCCAAATTTCCTTGCTCCTTGTCCCCAGGGTATAGAGTGGGAAGAAGAGAATCTTACCACCAAGCAAGATTGAGGGATATTTTCCCAGGCCACAAATCCTAAAGATACCAGAAGAATTTGGGAAGTAGTAGTTAAACTAATGTACTTGGAGTCCAAGATATACCATAGAACGAGCTTAATGCTCAAATGAGTTGTGTTTTGGGTAGAAAATTATGCATCGTTTGGTCTACCATGGCTTCTAACGTTTCCCAAACCCTGCCCTGATCAGCCTTCTCTCTTTCCATCCCCTTTCTTTCCCTTTCTTGTGGCTGCAGAACAAGATCCTTATTTAGACATTTGCTGAAAAGCATAATACGAATATGTGGCAGTCTGATCAGTTGCTAAACAACAAAACTCGAGGATCTGGGGCTGGCAGAAAAGGGGTAATAATGCACCATTGGGGGGAAAACAGATGGAGAATCTAAAAGTGTGGAAGAACTGCTTACATCTGTTCTCAAACAACAACTGTTGGCGGAAAGCTTACTCTACCAGTAGAAAGTTGGATTAATATAACCAATTGCCAGATTATACTGTTGTTGTTTTTTTTTAAAAATAAATTTTTGGAGGTCTTGGAGGTCTTCTAGTCCAACCCACTACTAGAGCAGGAGACCCTATATCATTCTATTCAGGCGCTTCTTGAAAACCTCCAGTGATGGAACACCCACAACTCCTGGAGGCAGGCTGTTCCACTGATTAATTGGTCTCACTGTCATTTGAAGGCTTCAGGTAGCCTCCGGAGCACAAAAAACCAGCCCAATGGGCAAACCAAAAGTTCAGGAATGGACTTCTGGTTTGCTCATAGGGCCGGTTTAAGCCCTCCGGAGCCTTCAAGGACCTTCAGGAGGCTTCCCTGAAGGCTCTGGAGGACTAAAAACTACCCTATGAGCAAACCGGATGTCCATTCCTGAATTTCCAGTTTCTCCATAAGGCCATTTTTTTTGCACTTTGGAGGCTTCCTGAAGCCTTTGGAGGGCCTCATGGGGGGAGGGACACTGTTTTCGCCCTCCCCAGACTCCTATAAAGCCTCTGGAGCCTGGGGAAGGTGAAAAAAGCATGCAAAAAATGCACGGGGGGGAGGAAGCACCTGTCATGCATGCCTGCGCAATGGGGGGGTCATGCATTACATTATGGGTGCGGCACATCCGTGGCCAACCCCCCTGCGCTCCCCCCCCCACTTATTGCACGTGAGCCAAAAAAAGGTTTGCCATCGCTGCTACAGGTTCTCCTGCTTGAGCAGGGGGCTGGACTAGAAGACCTTCAAGGTCCCTTCCAGCTGCTATTATTCTTTTCTTCTCTCTCTTCTCTCCTCTCCTCTTGGTCTAGTCTACTCCAGTCTAGAATTTTCCCCATCTCTTTTTGTTTTTACAATGTAAAATAATTTGTTTTGTCTACAGTACTGGCCACTTTACTACTAAAATCCGAATCACTTGTGGACAAGCTAGTAGAGATTATTCCCACCATAGAGTACCATCCTGTTTATACACTTTCATCACAGAAACTGTCTCTTTTGACTTACTATCTATTTTCTTTTATTTAACTCATTATCTGTCATGAGCTCCCTGCTGATAAAATAATTCCAGCATGTGATCATTCCAGGAAGTGCTGTCCAAAATGCAATCTTAACTAAAAAGCTCATTATGCCTAGGAAGACACGGGCCATTTTTTTCTTTCTTCAAGACATCTTTCAGATTATATATCTGTAGTCCTACATTTACAGCAGTTTGTTTAGTGACAATTTGAAGTTACAATGAAAAAAAATGACTTATGGAAACGATGCTGGATAAATGAAGATACACCGCGAGATGAAGAAATAGTCAAGAAGATACTAGATTGTGCAGAAATGGATAGATTGACATAGAATAGAGGACATAGAATATTATCAAACAAGGAATTTATTTTACTAATGGTTGGGGAAAAGGGGTGGAGATTAAGAAGCTGGAGCATCGCGGAGGCGTCGCTGGCAGGTACGATGCATGCGCATGCCGCGTGCATTCATGTGGAGGATGCCGGGCCCCGTTGAAACCGGTACGGGATCCAGAATCCACCACTGCTCTGAAGGCAGCTGATAACTGGCATATGGCTCTGGTTCCCTCTCTGCCTCCAACACAGAGCCGATGTCAGCCACGGTTTCACTTGCTTGCTTTTGGCTGCCATGGCAACTGGGGGCAGGGCATGGTATTTGGGATGGGAATAATTGCTACAGGAGGTTTAGTAAAAAAAAAAAAAAGGGGAGTTTTCACCGTCTTCTGCGTATGCTGATGGCCGATGTTTGGACCTGGTCCAGGCCAACTGTCCTGCAGCCCAACCTGATGCTTCTTGGAGATGCAACCCACATGACACCTAAGGGAGTTGCAGATTGGGCATGCGCAGAAGATGGTCAAGACAAAACTCCCTTTTTTACTAAACCTCCTGTAGCAATTATTCCCATCCCAAATTCCATGCCCTCCCCCCCCCATTTCCATGGCAGCCGAAAGCAAGCAAGCTCCATCCCCAGACAGAGTCTTCCCCAGGCTCCAGGACTGGCCCACGTCCCTCCCCAACCTCCTCACTGTCCGAATCTGCTCCCAGCTCCACTGGCCGCTGGCGGCCCACAACAGGATCTTCTTACTTGAGTTGCTACATGCAGAGAACTCAGTGGAGAAAATAACGAAAAAGATGAGCTTCCTGCAGGTTACTTCAATGACCTCCAGGTTACTCAATGGAAGGAATTGATCACAACAGACCTTGTGGGCTGCAACAGACCCCACCTTCACTATGACAGCCCCTGAAATATAGGAAGACTCCACCATTTCATTCCCAATCTTCCCCTGCGTTAGATGACATACTTCGCTTCGTTAGTCGAAAGGTCCGTTCCCCTTTTCATGGCTTCCTGTGGAGGTCCAGATGCCAAAACCTCCTTTTGGAGGTGGGTTTCCCCTCCCTCTGCTTGTGACGTGGGTGGAGAAGCGTGGGGTGGAGAGCAAACTTCAATCTCTGAACAGTTAGGTAAGGACAAACCCCAAAACAGCATCTCAAATTACTGATGTGCAGCCAACTCGAGGATCTGACCTGCAAGGGAATCAGGATAATCTATTTCACAACAGCTTAACAAAAGAAAAACCTTTGAGCAAATTGTTCTGCTTTTGTTTACGGTTAAAAGAAAAAAGAAGAAGAAACTTTTGGTTGCACAGTCTTCTGTGAACTCAGGCATTCCTGTTTACCTTGAGGGGGAAAACGCTTTATTTTCAGGCAGTCCTCGACTTATGACCACAACTGAGACAATTATGTTGCTAAGTGAGACATCGATTAAGTGAGCTTTCCCCCCATTTTACGGCTTTTCTTCCCACTATCGTTAAATGAGTCACTGCGGTTCTTAAGTTAGTCACACGGTTGTTAAGCAAATCTGGCTTCCCCCATTGACTTTGCTTATCAGAAGGTCACAAAAGAGGATCACTGGGACACTGTGACTGTCATAAAGATGAATCAGTTGCCGCACATCTGAATTTTGATCACGTGGCTGTGGGAATGATGCAAAGGTCATAAGTGTGAAAAATGGTCTTGGCCACTGATTTTCCACTGTCATCGTAACACTGAACAGTCCCTAAATGAACTGTTGTCTGTCAGAGACTACCTGCATAAACTTTACCTCTATATTTGATGAGGATCTATTATTTCATTAGGTAAAGGTAAAGGTTCCCACACATATGCGTGCTAGTCATTCCCGACTCTAGGGGGCTGTGCTCATCTCCATTTCAAAGCAGAAGAGCCAGTGCCTTCCGAAGACGTCTCTGTGGCTGGATGACTATACACTGAAGGTGCACTGAACGCTGTTACCTTCCCACCAAAGGTGGTTCCTATTTTTCTACTTGCAATTTTTACACGCTTTTGAACTGCTAGGTTGGCAGAACCTGGGACAAGTCACAGGAGCACATTCTGTTACACGGCGCTAGGGATTCGAACTGCCAAACTGCCGACCTTTCTGATCGACCAGCTCAGCATCTTAGCCACTGAGTCACCGCGTCCCCCACATTATTTCATTCTTTCATTACCCTTGTTCAAAATCCTTCTCTGTTAAAGTGTGTGTGGGGGTGTGTGTGTTTGGGTATATGTGTGCTTCTGCAACACAATATCATATTGTCATTCTATTTCTCAAGAGGACTTTAGCAGGTTTTGGAAACATTGATTATTTTTTTCAGCACCACTTGTTTACAGAAACAAAAGGTTTGAACCGAGGATGTTTTAATGCACAGGATATGTCAGATATGAAATGGAGGAACAGTTGGCCGACACGCTGGGATCTGACTCAAAATAAGACTTGGCTGCAAGCCGGGAAGGTCGCTGCTGGGAAAGAGGAAGGGGGTGTGAACATTAACTTATACAGTAATAACCTCATCAGCAGCCTCTTAGAATGTCGCTCTTGCTGTCAAGAGAAGAGTATCCCGCCCAATTCCTCTTAAAAGCATGACAGGAACCAAAGACATCATTAATTTGTGCAGATACACAAACACACAAACACACACACCTAAACATAGCAGGCATTTTATTATCTAATTTTGACTGAAGTTTTAACAAAGGAAGAATTAATACAAACTAAATAGAAGAATAGAAGAATAAGAGGGATGTATGGGACCGGAGGATAATAGGGTTGGAAGGAAGTCTTCTAGTCCAACTTCCTGCTCAAGCAGGAGACCCAATATCACTCCAGGCTCTTCTTGAAAGCCTCCAGTGATGGAGCACCCATTGCTTCTGGAGGTAAGCCGTTCCACTGATTGACTGTTCTCACTGTTAGGAAGTTTCTCCTTTGTTCTAGGTTGCTTCTCTCTTGGATTAGTTTCCATCCATTGTTTCTTGTCTTGTCTTCAGGTGCTTTGGAGAATAGGATGACCCCTTCCTTGTGGCAACCCCTTATATATTGGAACATATCTAACTGCTATCATGTCACCTCTAGCCTTTCTTTTCATTAAACTAGACATACCCAATTCCAGCAACCATTCTTCATATGTTTTAGCCTGCAATCAACTTTCTAGAATCTCAACATCTTTTTTGTACTGCAGCAACCAAAAATGGATGCAATATTCCAACTGTGGTCTTAACCAAGGCATTATAAAGTGGTGCTAACACCTCATGTGATCTTGATTCTATCCCTCTGTTAATGCAGCCTAGGATGGTGTTGGCTTTTTGGGCAGCTGCAGCACAGATGCTCACTCAGAGGGGGCTTTCCTAAGATTTCCTCGAAATGGGGGACAGGAATCCCTGCCTTCTGCCCACTTAACATGTCAATGGCAGAGAGAAATACTCGGTTCAATCCTACTCTAAATCACAAAGGATCACCCCCAAGTGCAACCCCTAAATCTAGATTCCTCTTGGTTGTGGTTTGCAAAAAATGCCTTCTGCTGAAGAGATCTGAGAGAACAAACTTCCCGTTGGCCCATTGGGGCTGTTTTTCGCCCTCACCAGCCTCCGGAGGATTCTCTGAAGCCTGGGGAGGGTGAAAAATATCCCCAATGGGCCAACCAGAAGTTCAGAAACAATCCATTTCTGGCTTCCGGGGGGGGGCTCCGGGGGGCTGGGGGAGGCCGTTTTTGCCCTCCCCAGGCTTCAGGAAAGGCTCCGGAAGCTGGGGAGGGTGAAAAACAGACCTAACGAGCCAACTGGAAGTTTGGGAACGAATGTCCTCCCCATCCTCTGGAGACTTTCCTGGGGGGAGGATCATACGTGCATGTGTTGGGGGGTTAGCACGCATGTGCAGGTAGGTGGGGACAATTGAATTGGTGTGGGCATGCACAATAGCTGCACACATGCAATTTTGGCACACCATAAGAAAAAGGTTCGCCATCACTGCTCTAGGCTAAGGAAGAGGAGGACTAGGGTGACAGGATAGCAGTCTTCCAATATCCAAGAGCTTGCCAAAAAGAAGAAGGGTGTTGTCAACATATTCTCCAAAGCACCAGAGGGCAGGACAAGAAGCAAAGGATGGAAACTAATGAAGGAGAGAAGCAACCTGGAATTAAGGAGACACTTCCTGACAGTGAGAACAATTTAAATCAGTGGAATCATGTGCTCCAACACTGGATGTTTTCAAGAAAAGATTGGACTTTTCTGAATATGTCTGAAATGGTATAGGGTCTCTTGTTTTAGCAAGGGATTGGACTAGAAGGCCTCCAAGTCAGTGGTGGATTGCAGGCGGTACACCCCGGTATGGGCATACCGGTGCCTGCCAGGATTGATTTGATTGATTTGATTTTATTGGGTTTGTATGCCGCCCTATTCCCGAGTGACTCAGGGCAGCTCACAATAAAAAAGGGGAAGGGATACAAAAAATAAAATAAAACAACAATTTAAAATTCTACAACAGCCGTAACCTTGAATGGGGCTGGATGGTTCAACAGGCCTGCCAGAACAGCCAGATCTTAACTGCTTTGCGGAAGGCCAGGAGGGTAGTAAGGGTCCGGATCTCCACGGGGAGATCATTCCAGAGGGCCAGAGCAGCCACAGAGAAGGCCCTCCCCCAAGGAGTCGCCAGCCGACATTGGCCGGCAGATGGAATTCGGAGGAGGCACTGGGTATCCTTCCGGTGTCTTTACCTGTATTTGAGCTCTTTGGTGCTTTTGTGCACAGAGTGTATGGTGCCTGCGTGATGCACCGCCGAGTAGCTGCAGCATCGTGGAGGCATCATGGAGGTAAGTATGTATGCGCGCGCTGTATGCGTGCACGTGGGGGATGGCGGGCCCCATTGCACCCTACCGGTTGCAACAGGATCCGGAACCCATCACTGCTCCAAGTTCCCTTCCTATTCTATTCTGTTCTGTTCCGTTCCATTCCATTCCATTCTCTATTCTATTCTATTCTATTCCATTCTCTATTCTATTCCATTCCATTCCATTTTCTATTCTATTCTATTCTATTCTATTCCATTCCATTCTCTATTCTATTCTATTCTATTCTATTCCATTCTCTATTCTATTCTATTCTATTCAACGGTGCACCCATGAACTCTGGAGGCCAGCTGTTCCACCTGTTGACTGTCCTCACTGTTAGGAAGTGTCTCCTTAATCCCAGGTTTTCTTCTCTCTTTGATTTGATTTCCAACCATTGTTTCTTGTCCTGCCCTCTGGTGCTTTGGAGAATAATTTGATCCCCCCCTTCTTTGTGGCAGCCTCTCAAATACTAAAATACTGCTGTCATGTTGCCAGTTATTCTTCTTTCCTTTAGACTAGCCAGACCCAAAACCTATTCCTGGAGGCATCCATAAGGGGCAACAACAGTACACAACTCCTCAATGAAATTTCTCTCAAGGGACATCACACAGCTCGGGAATTATTTTGCTGACATTTGCTCCAGGATCGGATCTGTGGATTGTGGGTTTTTTTGGAAACACTTCATCCTGACTTTCCACCCCCACCCCCGCTGAATTAGCACCGCATCTTGGAGGGTCCTCCCCAAGGATCATGCAGCTGGCTTCAGCAGCTGTCTGGTGCCTCTCTTGGTGAGGACGTCAGCTCAGAATAATGTAGTCAACTAATCCTTGCCGCCACCTCCAAGACCTGACCTTAAATGGAGCAGAAAGACTTGGGGAAAAGATTGAGTCAATTTCGCTGCCTGGTTCTAGTTATTTAAGCGTTTAATCCAGCATGAATTAACAGAATAACAGAGTCGGAAGAGACTTGGAGATCTACTAGTCCAACCCACTCCTCAAGCAGGAAACCCTACACCATTTCAGATAAATTGTTGTCCAATCTCTTCTTAAAAACTTCCAGTGTTGAATCGCCCACAACTTCTGGAGGCAAGCCATTGCACTGATTAATCATTCTCACTATTAGGAAATTTCTTCTTAGTTCTAGGTTGCTTCTCTCCTTGATTAGTTTCCACCCATTGCTTCTTGTTCTACCATCAGGTGCTATGGCGAATAGATAGACCCCTCTCTTCTTTGTTGCAGCTGCTCAAATATAGTATGATAGCATAGCAGCCCACTGCTATCATGTCCTCCCTAGTACTTCTTTTCATTAAACTAGATGTACCCAGTTCCTGCAACCGCTCCTCATATGTTTTATCCTTCAGCTCCCTAATCATATTCGTTGCTCTTCTCTGCACTCTTTCAAAGGTCTCCACATCTTTTTTACATTATGGCGACCAAAACTAGATGCGGTATTCAGAGTGTGGCCTTACTAAGGCATTATAAAGTGGTATTAATGCTTCACGTGATCTTGATTCTATCCTTCTGTTAATGCAGCCGAGGATTAGAATTAATAGAGATTCCCAGACAAGTAGATGACATAATTTATTATTCTCTCCATTTCAGAAAATAAAGTAAAGCTCCTCAAATATTGGTTTGTTTTTTTTTTAAAAAAAGCTATTGGAACTAGAATTTTAGGCCTTGGTGTCCTCAAGATGTGCTGGAGTAATACCTATGCTTCCCAGGACTCTATGTGAATTATGGACTTTGTGATCCAACAAATGAAGAGAGCACAATTTGACCTTACCTTAAAGGCTAATTGTAACTGTCAGAAAAAGAAATTGTTCAGAGACATTGGGAATCATGTTATCAGCAGCATTGCATTTGCATGCCATTTTAATTTAATCAAATATAGCTGTTGTCTGTTTTCACTATTTATTGTACTTTGGCCTCTGCTTTCAATGTTGGGTGGGAGGTGAACACAACCAACTGCTAGAAGACTGAAACCAGCCAACAGTGTAAGTAAGCAGTGGAGTACCACAAGGTTCCATCTTAGGCCCAGTACTTTCAATATCTTCATAAACAATTTAAATGAGGGAATAGAAGGTGAACTTACCAAATATGCAGATGATCCTAATACCACCCTATAAAACCCGAGTAAGACCACACCTAGAGTACTGCATCATTTTGGTCACCGAACTATGAAAAAGCTGTTGAGACTCTAGAAAGAGTGCATAGAAGAGCATCTAAGATGATAAGGGGACTGGAAGCTAAAACATAAAAATGGATGGTTGCAGGAACTGGACATGGCTCGACTAGTGAAGAGAAGGACCAGGGGAGACAGGATAGCAGTCTTCCAATATTTGAGTGGCTACCACAGAGAGGAGGGGGTCAAGCTATTTTCCAGGGCACCTGAAGACCGAGGAATAATGGATGAAACCTGAACAAGGAACCTGGAAATAAGGAGGAACTTTCTAACAGTGAGAACAATCAACCAAGGGAACAGAAGTTGCTTTGGGAAGTTGTGGGAGCTTCATCACTGGAGGCTTTCCAGAAGAGACTGGACTTCCATTTGTCAGAAATGATATAGGATCTCCTGCTTGAATAGGAGGTTGGACTAGATGACCTATAAAGTCCCTTCCAACTCTGTTAATCTGTTAATGCCTTAGCAACTTGAAAAGGGGGGCACAAGATAGAATTTATTCCCATACACCTACCTTATCCTAGGTCTGATAAAAAATTAACTCCAAAGTTTGTGTTTTATGACAAGGCACTACAGGTAGTCCTTGACATGACCATAATTGAGCCCAGAATTTATGCTGCTAAGTGAGACATTAGTTGAGTGAGTTTTGCCCCATTTTATGACTTTTCTGCCACAGTTGTTAAGTGAATCACTGCAGTTGTTAAGGTAATAACCCAACTGTTAAGTGAATCTGGCTTAGTGACATAAATTTTGGGCTCAATTGCAGTCGTAACTTGAGGACTATTTGTATTTGGGCCAAAATGCAAATATCATTTTCATGAAGCATTTTTGTTTATGCTTGATGGTTTGCATAGGACAGAATGTTCTCTTTTGCTTTTCCTGTGATAAAAAACGTATGAATATCAATTGCAGGATACAATCAATGCCACACCGGTTTGTTGCCAGCTTTTCTAAAACTTTCTATTTAGGCCACCTTTCCAATCTGATAAGTAAATATGCTTTGCAATGTGAAATAAAATAGAAAGGAGGAATATATAAATATAGCTCAGTGTTAAAATGAAATTGGTGTTTAATAACTCTTGGTACGTAGATAATTCTCAATGTACAACCAACAATAGCATCCAGATATTCTGTTGCTAAGTAAGGCAGTTATTAAGTGAGTTGCACCCAATTTTACAGGCTTCTTAGCCACAGCTGTTAAGCGAATCACTGCAGTTGTTAAGTGAATCACATGGGCATTAAGCAAATCCATCTTCTCCCATTGGCTTTGCTTGTTGGAATCCAGTTGGTAAGGTTGCAGATGATGATCAAAGCAAAGGATGCTGCACCCATCTTAAATGCATGCATGTTGATAATGCCCAAATTTGGATCACATGACTGTAGAGATGTTGTGATGGCCATAAGTGTGAGGACTGGTCATCACTACACATGCCATTGTAACTTCGAACAGTCACTAAATGAATAGTCGTACATCAAAGTCTACCGATATACCTTCTATTTCTAAATCATCACAATGGCATCCTTTAGTTCTATTTCAGATTCTGTAATTACACTGAGAAGAATAGAGTAGAGCAGAGCAGAGCAGAATAGAATAGAATAGAATAGAATAGAATAGAATAGAATATGGAATAGAGAAGAGCAGAATAGAATAGTATAGATTAGATTAGATAAGAATCTAGAAGGGACCTTGGAGATCTTCTAGTCCAACCACCTGCTCAAGTAGAAGAACCTATACAATCCCAGACAAGTGACTGTCCAGTGTTTTCTTTAAAACCTCCAGTGATTGAGTGCCCACGATTTCCAGAGGCCAGCTGTTCCACTGGTTAATTGTCCTCACTGTTAGGAAATTTCTCCTTAATTCCAGGTTGCTTCTCTCTTGGATTAGTTTCCAACCATAGTTTCTTGTCCTGCCTTCTGGTGCCTTGGAGAATAATTTTTGTCTAGGTTTTATACTCTGACAGTTAAGAGGATGCAGTCATTTCAAACTGGGCTTTCAATTCAATTCAGAATAGAGCTGGAAGGGACCTTCGAGGTCTTCTAGTCCAGCCCCCTTCTCAAGCAAGAGACCCCATACCATTTCAGACAAATGGTTCTCCAATCTCTTCTTAAAAACCTCTAGCATTGGAGCACCCACGATTTCTGAAGGTAAGCTGTTCCACTGGCTAATTCATCTCATGTTCTACTGCTTCTCTCCTTGGTTGGTTTCCATCCGTTGTGTCTTGTCCTGCCCTTCTGGTGCTTTGGAGAATAATTTGACCCCTCTCTTCTTTGTGGCAGCCCCTCCAATACTGGAAGACTGCCATCATGTCACCACTAATTCTTCTTTTCTTTAGACTAGTCAACCCAAAACCTGCCACCGTTCTTCATATCTTTTAGTCTCCAGGCTTTTGATCATCTTAGTTGCTCTTCTCTGCACTTTTTCCAAAGTCTCCACATCTTTTAAGAGATCAGAAGGAACGAACTGAAATAAGAAAAGAGAAAAGAAGAGAGAAATCATAGGAAGGAAAGGTTGCAGCTGGAAAAGAGCTAAGCCAGATGTTGTGCTGAGCCCATCTGCCAGCCTTCTACTTGCCTGAGCTGAAGATTGCAATCTTGAGGGGATATTAAGGTGATTTTTAAAAAAAAAAATTTTTTTAACTGATTCTTATTTAGAAGAATTTTTTTTTGCTCTTTTAAATTTTTGTAACAAAATGCAAAGCCCTCCGAAGTCCTGTGGTATCTCAAAAAAGACATTGCCTGAAAAAAGGTATTTTTAAGGACACATGCAAATGTGAAACAAGCAGCTGAAATTGTCTGAACTCTGCTTCTCAAGTACTCAATGCAGGCTGGATGTTGTAATCACCTTACAATATGTTTTAAAACAGCATTCTTCCATTGCAAACATGTCTGGGGTCACATCTGTGGGATGTCTTTCTCTATATTTCACATTTCTTTCATCGCTCCACTTAATCCCCCTTCCAAAAACAATATAATTTTTTTTAAAAAAACCAACAACTTTAAAAGAGCACGGACTCCTTTCGCAGCACATTAAGTGAACGGCTGCAGATGTTCAGTTAGGAACACAGTTGTTAAGTGAATCTGGCTTCCCCATTGACTTTGTCAGAAAGTCACAAAATGGGACACCGCAACCGTCATAAATATGAGTCTGAATTTCAGGCGTCTGAATTTTGATCCCGTAATCACGGGGAGGCTGCAATGGTTGTAAATATGAAAAACAGTCATAAGTCACTTCTTCAGTGCCTTTGTAACTTCTGCACTGTTGGAAAGAGTGCAGAGAAGAGCAACAATGATGATTAAGGGGCTGGAGACTAAAACATACGAAGAATGGTTGCAATCAGTGGTGAAATTCACATTTTTTTACTACCGGTTGCATGCTTGGTGGGCATGGCAGGAGAAGGATACTACAAAATCCCCATTCCCTCCCCACTCTGGGACCAGCCAGAGGTGCTATTTCTCGGTTCTCCAAACTACTCAAAATTTCTGCTACCGATTCTCCAGAGCCTGCTGGATTTCACCCCTGGATTGAGTATGTCTAGTTTAATGAAAAGAAGAACCAGGGTTGACATGAAAGCAATCTTCCAATATTTGCAGGGCTGTCACAAAGAAGAGAGAGTCAAGCTATTCTCCAAAGTGCCAGAAGGCAAAACAAGAGACAGTTTATTAAATGAGCTGTTGTAAGTCGAGGACCTGTATTTAAGCAATGGTTAACCCCCACTCCCATAGCTTATCAATAACCCACCCACCCCCTCCCCACCTGCACACAATTTGAGAACGCCAGCTAAATAAAATATCAGACATTTAAGAGATGCTGACAAACCAGAAGAAATCAGTAGGGGTTTGGGGTTTTTTCCCCCTTCATCTTTTTGCAGCCTAATTCAGCAACATGCGGCCGAAATCTTTGGCACAACATGGTGAGACTTCAAGTCTAAAATGCTCCCTAAAGGTGTCGGATTAGGGGAAGTTGGACAAAGGGCTCCATGAGCAAAATCAGTTGACCTGTTTTGCAAACATGTCCTGATAATGGATTTGCCAGGGGCTGAACTGGGCCACTCCCGTGATGCTTCTTCTTAAGAGAGGCTTAGTCCTTATCAAACTTTTACCTCCTTGGCTATCTCTCAGGCTGTTAAAAGCAGCAGGAATTAAAATTGGATGTGGGATTTCTGGCTTCAAGGAGAAAAGATGCCTTTGGCTAGAGCATGTAGCAAAATATGGCTTTGTCCACGAGTCCTTAACAAGCCAAGGGAATAAATCTCCTGCCCCAGTTGGTCAGTCAGTATAGGACTGTCCCAGCATTGCCCCACAGGAGGAAATTCAAATGCACAATTTTTAAAATATTATGATGGAAGAGGGAGAGAGGGAGAGAGGGAGAGAGGGAGAGAGGGAGAGAGGGAGAGAGGGAGAGAGGGAGAGAGGGAGAGAGGGAGGGAAGGAGGGAGGGAGGGAGGGAGGGAGGGAGGGAGGGAGGAGAAAGTTAGTTCCAGGGAAAATAGACACATTTAAAGAATGCTTCAAAGAAATTTCAGAAAATCCTTAAAAATGGTGTCACTCTTCTACTCCAGCTAGGGTTGGAAAAGTTGCACACTTACGGATTCTAAGCATTTCTGTCTTGATGGATTTACATCTGCAAGATGCTTCAAGATTTCAGCAAGGCTCAACTACTTCAAAACTTAGTTTCCTCCTTAACTATTTAACTCTTGTGGAACTCATGAAATGTCAAAGTCCTTGCACGGAAGACAAACCCACCACTGATTCCTGCTGCTATTACTACTGGTTCAGCATCTGAAAAATTTTGCACATGTGAAGAACAAAAAATCAAGATAGCACCACTGAGGATAGAACCAGTACAGTCACGTGTCAGCTGGAGTTACTACCTATTCAGCTGAACCAGACTGTACCAGAAGGAACCCACCTCTGAATTGGGGGGTGGGAGGAAATCCCTGCTGTTTTACAAAAACTTCAGGCACTAGACCGAAAACCTGCCCTTGTACACACCAGCAATTGCTTTCACTCCCCTCTCACCCAATTTACCTCTTCCCCTATTGTCCTCCTTCTCTGGAGGCTTTCGGTTTGTCCTTTGGATATTTGTGGGGAGAGGATAAGCTTGGTTTAATCTTGCAAATAGGGTGAAAAAACTATGTGGAGATTTCCTCCTTAGCTGCATTTCTGATCTGCTAAAGCAGCCTTCCTCAGCCTTGGGAACGTCAAGGCACTGGCTGGGGAATTCTGGGAGCTGAAGTCCACACAATCTGAAGTTGTTGTGCAAAGGTAGCATTTGCTACAACCTACCATTTGATGGCAGCAGTGGTGGGATTCGTTTTTTTTTTTTACTTTTCTGTGGGTGTGGCTTGGTGGGCATGGCTTTGTGGACATTGCAGGGGAAGGATACTGCAAAATCCCCATTCCCTCCCGATCAGCTGGGACTCGGGAGGCAGAGAATAGATGGGGGTGGGGCCAGCCAGAGGTGGCATTTGCCGGTTCTCCGAACTACTCAAAATTTCCACTACTGGTTCTCCAGAACTGGTCAGAACCTGCTGAATCCCAACTCTGGGTGGCAACTGCTGTCAGGTCTGCTTCATTTAATAATCAGGAAAGAAACCACTCAACTCCATTTGTTTAAAATTAAGTGTACTTTTACTAATTACAAACGAATAGTAGCAAAGGTAAGCTGAATCTGGTTAATTAGGTGCGAAAGCAAAGAATATCATGTATAGGTCAATCCCCTCCCCTTGGCACCCCAGTCCATAGTCCAATTATAATTCACCCAACTGTCAGGTGGGAGACATCTTCAAAAAACATCATCACAGCCTTACCCTTGACAGTGAGCCTTTTCTACTAGCCCTGGTGGCACAGTGGTTAGAATGCAGAATGCAGTGTTGCAGGCTCACTGCCGGGAGTTTGATCCTGACCAGCTCAAGGTTGACTCAGTCTTCCATCCTTCTGAGGTCAGTAAAAAGATGACCCAGATGGTTGGGGACAACATGCTGACTCTGTAAACTGCTTAGAGAGAGCTATAAGTCGAGGAAACCTTTTCTGTTTATTCCCATCTTTAAATTCCCAAGCAACCTCCTTTCTCTTAAAGGCAATGTTTTGAGGCTTTTCCAAGACCAGAAGGCAGATGGACAAAAGTTGCATCATTAAGACTATGGAGCAGTATATAAATCCAAGTGCTACTGCTTTCTCTCTCTCTCTCTCTCTCTCTCTCTCTCTCTCTCTCTCTCTCTCTCTCTCTCTCTCTCTCTCTCTCTCTCTCCCTCCCTCCCTCTCTCTCCCTCTCTCTCTCCCCCTCTCTCTTCCTCTCTCTTCCTCTTTCTTCCTTACCTGCCCTCCTTCCCTCTCTCCCACTCTCCCACTTTCCCTCTCCCTCCCCCTCTCTCCCCACAATGTGGAATTCAATCCTGACAGGCTCAAGGTGGACTCACCCTTCCTATACTTCTGTGGCTGGTAAAATCCGAACCCAGCACTATGGAGGGGTATTTAAGTCTAACTGCTATTGCTGTTGTTAAAAGTGCTACACACTTACAGGCACTATTTTGAGGTTTTTCTTCCCCCCCCCCTTTCTCTGCACATTCACCCCATTTTTATTCTTTACGGGATGTAATTCATGCTGGGCAGCTCTATGGATTGTAATAGAATACCATCATCAATATGACTATCACTTTTGCCCTGGTTTTGGGCTGCTGGGATAATATTAGTGGTATGAAGGAGCGAATTGATTGTCCCATCCCTCTGGAAAGCTTAAGGCATCCCTTTTGGATCCTTGTTAGCCCCAACTCTTAATCTAACTGTTTGCATATGCTCGCGAGCATTTTCCTATTTCCTGACATCATATTTTGCGGTTTGAATCTCAGAAATGAATGTGGATCTGGTTTGGAGACCAAGGCTTCCAAGCAGTGGTGGGATTCAAAATTTTTTTACTACCGGTTCTGTGGGTGTGGCTTTGTAGGCATGGCTTTGTGGACGTGGCAGGAGAAGGATACTGCAAAATCCCCATTCCCGCCTCACCCCATTAACCTGCTTTCCAGCTCCATTCTCCTGTTCAGGGCAACAAAAGAAGATCAGCTGAAAGGCAGCAGGGGGCATGGCCAGCCTATTTGCCGATTCTCCAAACTATTCAAAATTTCCACTATTGGTTCTTCAGAACCTGTCAGAAGTGGATGAATACCCCCTCTGCTTCCAAGCTAGACTCCCCGATCTTGAAAGCTAATCAATGTTTAGCAATTCTACAGAACAACATCAAATCAAATATCTTGATGATAATCTTGACCGGCCTTTACAATAAAAGAGGACAATAATAAAAAAAAGAAATAGTTTAACACAACGATTTGCTATCGAAGAAGGGGGAAAAATAATAGGACAATAAAATGACATCTCTAATTAAAGTTTTGCACAATTGTAAAACTTGGTGAAGATATTTGGCCCCCTGATGTGCGAGTGCGGGGTTAGTCACCCTGAAAAATTAATAAAATATATCTATATCAGTGATAGCTAACCTTTTTGTCATTGTGTGCCGAAAGCGTGTGTGCACACACACGACAGCACATCTGTGTGCCCATACCCATAATGCAATGCGTGCATGACTCTGCCACATGTGCCCCACCTCGCCCATTTTTTGCTTCCAGGTTGGTGCAGGCAGCTTTCAAGACCCAACAGGGCATGGGGTGAGTGGTGTGCATGCATGCACAATCATGCTGGGCTGGGGCGACAGCTGCATGCCACCTGTAGAATGTGTGCCAGAGGTTTGCTGTCATGGATCTATATGGTCCCCATATTTGGAAAGGACAAAATTCCTTTCTCTGCTGATAAGCAAATCCCAATTTTCTTCGTTCTCATCCGTTGGAAACCAAAAAAAAAAAAAAAAACAAGCGAGAGTCATCTGTGTCGTTTTCACAAGCAACGTCTCTCCCAGGGTAGAACCTCCCCCACATAATCTCCCCGCTGCCCAGTCTTTGTCCCCCTGCGGGCTCCCTGGCTCTGCTGCAATCTTCCCAGGTTGTCCGACTCCTCGTGTTTGAGACGACCAGATCTTGCGGCTGTCCTCGGAGAGGCTAAACACCAGTCCCAGCCACCTCAAAGAAGCCTTCTGCTTCCCACCCTCGGCCCAGGGGACCCAACCCAAATCAGCGAGGCAGACTCTTTCTGGAGTCTGCGGTTAGGAAGGCAACTTGCTTAATGATCAGTGTGCAAAATGGAAAGATTACATGCTGGATGAGTTGGCAACGAGACATGCAGTCTGAAAGAAATTAAGTTGCAGCATGAGGACTTTCTCTGGGCAAGTTCCCTTCCCTCCCTCCCTCCCCCTCCCTCCCTTCCTTGTCTTCTATTTTTCCTTCCTTTCTTCCTCCCTCCCTCCTTTCCTCTCTTCCTTCTTTCTCATCCTCCCTCCCTCCAGATTTTAAGTCTTCATGTCCATCCCTAGTCTTGGAAAGCCCAATTTTCCAGAAAATAATGGTGTTTGTCAGGTCAATGAGTATATTTTTTGTTTCTATAAATATCAGCAACTTCAAGGATTGCTCCCTGGGCACATTCCCTTTCCTCCCTACCTCTCTCCCTCCTTTCCTTATCTTTCATTTTTCCTTCCTTCTTCCCTTCTTCCCTTCTTTCTTTCCTTTTTTCCTTTTTTCCTTTTTTCCTTTTTTCCTTCTTTCTTCTTTCCTTCTTTTCTTCTTTCCTTTTTCCTTCTTTTCTTCTTTCCTCCTTTCCTTTTTTCCTTTCCTTCTTTCTGTCTTTCCTTCTTCCCTTCTTCCCTTCTTTCATTCTTCCCTTCTTCCCTTCTTTCATTCTTTTCTTCTTTCCTTCTTTCATTCTTTCCTTTTTTCCTTTTTTCTTTTTCCTTCTTTCCTTTTTTCCTTTTCTTTCTTTTTCCTTTTTTCTTTTTTCCTTCTTTTCTTTCCTTCTTTCCTTCTTTCCTCCCTCCCCCTCTTTTTTCATGTCCCCCACCCCTCTTCCCTCCAGATTTTAAGTCTTCATGTCTATCCCTAGTCTTGGAAAACCCAATTTTCCAGAAAATAATGGGTTTTTTCCCCCAGCAGATGGTCAAGGATGGAATGGGTATAATTTTTTTGTTTCTACAAATTTCAGCAAGTTCAAGGATTGCTCTCCCTCCTCGCAATAACTGACAGGCAAACCCACCACAACAGCTTGATCAGTCAGATGGAAGGGACGTGTCAGGAGAAGCGTTGCCCTCTCTGTTCCTTTTGCCAAATTATTTGTTGTCATGAGAATAAATTAGGTATCAAATTCTAAAACAATGGGGCGGTGACAGAAAGCTGGAACAGCAGAGCAGGGCCTTCCTTGGAGGTGAAGAGGCTGCATTTCCTGGATCCTGCTGGGATGGCATGAGAAGTCTTCCTATCTGGTTGGTGGCATGGAAGTCTGCAGTCCATCTGCCCAGACAGGCTGTTAGGAAGTTAACTCCAATGAGTAACGCTCTGAAGTTGGATAGAGGAGAGAAGGAGAGGCAGGCAGCGAACCAGGTTGGAACATCTCAACAACTCTCGGCCTTGCACCGGCTGAGGAAGCTGTCTGGATGGACAGTGAAAGATCTCTGAAACTAAAAATTGGTCCAGTTCAATGATTCAACCATCAGACAATTTCAGACAACCTTCAGACTCCCACTGGGGTTGGTCTTTTTCATACAGCTTTTAGAGGAAGGGAGGACCAGCTTGGTGGCTAAATCCAGCTGACCTCAGCTGAGCTCAAAAGGAAGATAAACAGGGACAGACCAGTTTGTGCCCAGATGTGAGTTCAATAGAATAGAATAGAATAGAATAGAATAGAATAGAATAGAATAGAATGGAATGGAATGGAATGGAATGGAATGGAATGGAATGGAATGGAATGGAGTGGAGTGGAGTGGAGTGGAGTAAAATAGCATAGCATAGCATAGCATGGCGTGGCGTGGCGTGGCGTGGCGTGGCGTGGAGTGGAGTAGAGTAAAATAGCATAGCATAGCATAGCATAGCATAGCATAGCATAGCATAGCATAGCATAGCATAGCATAGAATAGAATAGAATAGAATAGAATAGAATAGAATAGAATTCTTTATTGGCCAAGTGTGATTGGACACACAAGGAATTTGTCTTTGGTGCAGATCAGTGGTGGGTTTCACATTTTTTTAGAACCTCTGTAGGTGTGGCCTGCTTTGTGGGAGTGGCTTGCCAACCATGTGACTGAGTGGGAGTGGCTTGGCAGTCATGTGACTGGGTGGGCATGGCCAACTTGTTAAATGTGGTGAAACTCACTTAACAATGTTCTTGCTTAGCAACCAAAATGTTGGCTCAGAAACTCTGGCATTTGAAACATGCACGTCTTAAAGCTGTCAAGTTACAAGATCCTTGCACCCCTAACCCTTTAGAAAAAAAACCCCTAGGGGTATTCAAACTTGACAGCTTTAAGACTTTAAGGTTTAGATAGGACTCTTAGAGGCGGGCGGGGTGATTGGTGAGCCAGCCAATCAGTGGGCGGTGGGCGGGGCAAGCGTGGTGCAGACGGGCAGGGGAAGGGACCTGGAACCAGTTCTAAACGGCACGGTAGATTTGTGGAACTTCTTTTATAGAACTGGCAGGAACCCACCCCTGGTGCAGATGCTCTCAGTGTACATAAGGAGAATAAAATACATTCATCAAGAATAAAAAGATTCAACACTTAGTAATAGTTAAGGTTACGAATAAGTAATCAAATTATACTAGGAAACAAATAAAACAATATAAATTTTAAAGATACAAGCAACATGGTTATAGTCATAAGTGGGAAGAGATAGGTACTAGAAAGGAAGAGAAGAATAATAATAAATACTGTCTTAGTAGATAATTTGACAATGTTGTGGGAATTAGTTGCTTAGCAGAGTGATAGCGTTTGGGGAAAAACTGTTCTTGTGTCTAGTTGTCTTAGTGTGCAATGCTCTATAGCATTGTTTTGAGGGTAGAAGTTGAAAAAATTTATGCCCTGGATGTGAGGGATCTGTAGATACTTTCACAGCCCTCTTTTTGACTCCTGCAGTATATAAAGATCCTCAATGGAAGGCAGGTTGGTAGCCATTGTTTTTTCTGCAGTTCTGATTATCCGTTGAAGTCTTTGTCTGTCTTGTTGGGTTGCAGAGCCAAACCAGAGAGTTATGGAGGTGCAGATGACAGGCTCAATAATCATATAGAATTATTATAAAATTAATAGCAATAGCAATAGCAGTTAGACTTATATACCACTTCATAGGGCTTTCAGCCATCTCTAAGCCGTTTACAGAGTCAGCATATTGCCCCCAAAGTCTGGGTCCTCATTTTACCCACCTTGGAAGGATGGAAGACTGAATCAACCTTGAGCCGGTGAGATTTGAACCGCCGAACTGCAGCTTAGCAGTCAGCTGAAGTGGCTGCAGTGTTGCACTCTAACCACTGTGCCACCTTGGCTCTTTTTAATTATTTAAAAAATATAGAAAATCCTTGCAGAAGAGAGAGAAAGACTTTCTTTTTGTCCAGGACTGGCATATAGCACGATCAAGTAGAGCAAATTACAATAAAAAGCATCCATAGTAGAAGACAAGGATAAATTGCTTCAGTGTGGCTTCCAAGGAAATTACATGGGTTTGCCCACAAACTCAACAGATGTGGAGTCAATGAAGGAAACCAGGAATGCTGAAATACTCAAGGGCAAAGGAGAGAAGTTGGGGGATCTTCTGCATCATGAAAGAGAGAAGGTAGTGGATCTTACTTTAGAAAGCCTTAATAAGACCTGTATTAGAATACTGCATCCAGTTTTGGCCACCATATTATAAAAAAGATGTTGAGACTTTGGAAAGAATACAGAGAAGAGCAACTAAGATGGTTAGAGGGCTGGAGATGAAAACATGAAGAACGGTGGTAGGAACTGGGCATGGCTAGTCTAGTGAAGAGAAGGACCAGGGGAGACATGAGGGCAGTCTTCCAATATTTGAGGGGCTGCTACAGAGAGGAGGGGGTGAACCTATTCTCCAAAGCACCTGAAGGCAAGACAAGAAGTAACAGGGCAAAGCTCATCAAAGAGAGATTCAACCTAGAATTAAGGAGAAATCGAACAATTTGAAAAATTAGAACAATTAATCAGTGGAACAACTTGCCTCCAGAAGCACGCATGTGTGCTCCATCACTGGAGGTTTTAAAGAAGAGACTGGCCAAACATTTGTCTGGAATGCAATGAGGTTTCCTGCTTGAGCAAGTGGTTGGACTAGAAGACCTCCGAGGTCCTTTCCAACTCTGTTATTTTGTTATTCTGTTAAGACTCTTGAGGTTGCTTCAGATGAGTGGCCGATGTTCCTGCTTCTGCTCCCTTATAAACTATAATTGATTGTGAGAGCTGTACTCCAACATATCTGGTGAAGGCTAGGATAACCATAGAAACCTTTACTGGTCTCAAGTGTCAATCCCAATGTGATCATTGTTTTTAAACCACCTAGCTTTCTTGTTTTGCTTTTAATTTTTTTTAAATAATCCAACCATAAGATTGTGTACATGTTTTAAAGTTCACCTGTTTTTTTATTATTATTCATTTCCACCTCCCCCCCCCCTACACTCCCAGGAAGAATTTAATTACTGCCTTTAGAAAGCCCAATGACAGTGCAACTGGTGCATGTCATTCATAGTTAGAGTATCGCTCAAAAATGCTGAAGCTTTTGGCTTTATCAAGCTTAAAAGCTTTCCTGGAATATGTTCAAAACTGCTGACTGAGCAAGATTAAACATTGCATTTTTTTTTAAAAAAAAATCCTCATTTGGCAGTATCCTGGACTTCCCCTGAGAGATCATATTTAATTCCAATGTGGTTGGATTTCTTTCTTTCTTTCCTTCTTTCTTTCTTTCTTTCTTTCTTTCTTTCTTTCTTTCTTTCTTTTCTTTCTTTCTTTCTTCCTCCCTCCCTCCTTTTATCTATATCATCTATCTCTCTATCACTATCTCTCTATTTGTATATATCATCCATCTATCCCTCATCTCTCACTCTCTCTCCATCCATATCTATCTATCTATCTATCTATCTATCTATCTATCTATCTATCTATCTATCTATCTCTGTCTACTATCTCTTTGTCTGTCTGTCTGTCTGTCTGTCTATCTATCTATCATCTATCATCTATCATCTATCATCTATCATCTATCATCTATCATCTATCATCTATCATCTATCTCTGTCTACTATCTCTTTATCTGTCTACCTACCTATCTATCTATCTATCTATCTATCTATCTATCTATCATCTATCATCTATCTATCTATCTCTGTCTACTATCTCTTTATCTGTCTGTCTGTCTGTCTATCTATCTATCTATCATCTATCATCTATCTATCTATCTCTGTCTACTATCTCTTTATCTGTCTGTCTGTCTGTCTGTCTGTCTGTCTATCTATCTATCCATCCATCCATCCATCCATCCATCCATCCATCCATCTATCTATCTATCTATCTATCTATCTATCATCTATCATCTATCATCTATCTATCTATCTCTGTCTACTATCTCTTTATCTGTCTGTCTGACTGTGTCTGTCTGTCTGTCTATCATCTATCTATCTATCTATCTATCTATCTATCTATCTATCTATCTATCTATCTATCTATCTATCTTGTCTGTCTGCCTGCCTGTCTGTCTGTCTGTCTGTCTGTCTATCATCTCTCCCTCACTCTTTATTCATCTATCCATCTATCATCTATCCATCATCTAGGTTAGGCAATTGTTTAAGTTCTTCACAGAAAACTCTTCATGTCCTTTGCTTACAAAACATTGTCAGAAAGAATTCATCCAATGCACCATGGATTATCCTTATTAAAGGTGGCATTAGATGTGAGAGAGTCACATATCCTAATGCCCTTGGACAGTCATCTTAATGTCATACATAAAGCTGACAACCTCCTAATAGGGAGGGGAAAAAAGAACAGCCAATCCACAAGGGAGTAAAAAAAAAAAACCAATTTAAGACAACAGCCGCAACCATAGAATAGAAGCCTGGTCCCTATTTACATGCTTGACAGGCCTGATTGACTGATTATGGACCATCAACCTAGTGTTAACTCTCAGCGACAACCTAGATAGATTTTGCCCAGATGGACTGGCAAACGTGATGCTCCAAATCTCCTAATTGTGAACCCGTTACCCCTGTACCTATCCATCCTGCTCAGGGGTGAGTGGCTGCCAGCGTAGCTGCCCACTCGCAACCTGTGTGCCATGTGCTGCATGGGCATGCCCCGTTGAATGTGCATGCACAGAACAATTTACAGTGAACTGCGCACCTGCTGTCACTAAACTTCAAAATAGCGGCACCCGAGTGGCAGTGAGGGAACCGGTTCAGGGGCGTGTCAGGCCTGGGTCACTGCCGGTTCTGCGACCAGGCCTGAATTTGGCCGAACCGGGCTGAACCAGCAGCAACCCCCCTCTGACCCTGCTGCTCTTCATCCTCATCTTTTCTTTTTTCCTCTCTTTCTCAGCATTAGCTCCAAAGAGCTGCAGATGCCTTTGAACATATTGTTGTTGTTAGTTGTGAAGTCGTGTCCGACCCCATGAAAAACACCCCTCCAGGTCTTCCTGTCCTCTATCATCCTCTGGAGTCCATTCAAGCTCATACCAATAAGATTTGCTTCAATGACTCCATCTTCACAGCCATCCATTGCAACTGGGAAAACCAGAGCCTTGACTACTAGAGACACTTTTGTTGGTAGGGCAATGTCTCTGCTTTTTAGGATGCTGTCTAGATTTGCCATAGCTTTCCTCCCCAGGAGCAAGCATCTTTTCATTTCTTGGCTGCAGTCCCCACCTGTGATGATCTTGGAGCCCTAGAAAATAAAATATGTCGCTACCTCCATTTCTTCCCCATCTATTTGCCAGGAATTGAGGGGGCCAGATGCCATGATCTTAGTTTTCTTAATGTTGACTTTCAAGCCAGCTTTTGCATTCTCCTCCTTCAAGTGGCTCTTTAGATCCTCTTCACTTTCTGCCATTAGAGTGGTATCATCTACATAGCTGAGGTTGTTGACATTTCTCCCGGCAATCTTAATTCCAATTCTGAATATGTACCAACCATTTTGTGTACCAACCAGGAGTGGTACACATATTCACTCCAAATATAATACCAAGCAGAAATAGATCATAGAGTCATAGGGCTGGAAGGAACCTTGGAGGGCCCAAAGTCCAACCCCCTACCACCTTAAACCATCCCAGTCAATTGGTGGACAGGGATGCTCTCACCGATGTCCAGTCTATGTTTTTTTTAAAAGTTTTTTTTTTAATTTTTGGCTAAAAAGACAAACACAACACAGGGAAAAAAAACATATTTCGTTACATATTGTAGAAGTGTGTTGATTGGTTACAAATAACTTTCGTGCATCTCTTCGACAGTCCTTACTTATAGTTCATACCACATTGTATATTTTAAATGAAAAATCTTTATATATATTACTTATATATCTTTATATATCAACATCCCACAATTCTCATTTGACTATAATTGTTTTAATGTCCTTTTGCATGAAATAATCCAAAATTAAAAACACAACCACATAATGACATTTCATTATTTCTAATATCATCCAATAACATTATACCTTTATAACATATTCTAAGTAAGAATTAATTATGATTGATAACAAAATTTCTAATCCTCTTTTCCAGGTCACTGTTTACTATTTGCATCACAGTTCCTTTTATTGAGCCAGTCAGTTATATATATATATGTTCTGACTCCCTCCTCCATCCAGTAACGAATGCCGAGACAAGCTTAACTGGAATGTACTTTAATAGCAAAAAACCAAAACCTCGGTGGCTGAAAGCCAAGCATAACAAACAGATAAGGACCTTGGCAGCAATCCAGCCTGCCAAGTTAGTTACAAAAGTTCTCCAACTTTTAATCAATACATTGATTGCTGCAAGTGGGGCGTGTGCATAAGCAGTCTTTTTATAGTCTGGAGACGAGCCTAATGACCACCAGCTGAGTGCAATTGCCTCCTGTAACTGTGCAACTGTTCCTGATGCCTATTAGCTCTTTGATGGCGTGCATCCAGGAACTACTCACTACTGGCGTCCGGCTCACTCTCCCTTGTCTCCTCCCCACTGGTCCAAGGCTCAGGTGCCTCCTGGGGGCCAACCAGCCTCTCTGCGCCCTGCTCGGAGTCGGAACCCTGTCCAGGGTCCTCCACATCCTCCAGAGCTGACTCATAGGGCACCTCGCTGTCGGAGTCTGGTGGCAGCTCCAACGGCTCCTGCTGAGCCACAACATATATATCGTCATTTCATTATTATTATTATAATTGTTATTTATAATTGTCCAGTCTATGTTTGAAAACCTCCCGTGATGGAGCACCCATAACTCCAGGAGGCAAGTTCTTCCATTGATTAAATGTTCTCACTGTCAGAAAACTACTCCTTACTTTGGGGGTGAATCTCTTTTTAACAAGCTTCCAGCCATTACTTCTGGTCCTGCCCTCTGGTGCCCTGGAGAATACATCAGCCCCCTTTATGCCCCCTCTGAGTATCATTCCTTGTGCAAGGAACTGCTTTGACATGCAGAATCAGAAAAGTGGTCACACTACAGCACTGAGACATTGTTTGCCTTTGGCTAAGCACTGGTCCTTATTAGGGGTTCTGATAAGGTTCACTGCCAGTTTGCTTAGGTATGTGCTTCGGGTGTGCATGCTCAGAAGGAAAAAAATGCTTCTGTCCATGTGCAGAAGCAAAAAACAAAGATGGCACCGCCGATAGAATCAATTCAGGCCCATGTCCGGCCAAGTTACTACCTACTCGGCCGAACCGGGCCGAACTGGTAGGAACCCACCTCTGGTCCTTATGACCTAGCAAGGTGGGTAAAACAGGCCATTATGACTGGAATGAGACCTTCAGGCTCCTACCCTTGGCTGCGCCTCCTTCTCCTCCAGGCTTCTGCCCCATCCATTTATCTCCAACTTTTTTCCTTGGCTGGCCCTCCCCCAGCCACTCGCTTTGGACAATGGCCTTCCACCCCTGCGCCCCACCATCCCGTGTCTCTCCGCCTGGCCCACTCGCCGAAAAACCATTTGTGCCGGCCATCAGTGGGATTCAATTTTTTTTACTATTGGTTCTGTGGGCGTGGCTTGGTAGGCGTGGCAGGGGACGGATACTGTAAAATCTCCATTCCCACCCCACTCCAGAGGAAGGATACTGTAAAATCCACATCTCCTTCTGATCAGCTGGGACTCGCGAGGCGTAGAATAGGTGGGGATGGGGCTAGTCAGAGGTGGCATTTACCAGTTCTCCAAACTACTCAAAATTTCCGCTGCCGGTTCTCCAGAACTGGTCAGAACCTGCTGAATCCCACCTCTAGTGCCAGTCCTTTGGCCACACAGGGCAGTTGGCCACCAGCCAATTAGGTAGCAGGCAGAAGCCTGCCAGCGTGTGAGATCGCAGGGGCTGTGGGGATATGCGGGGGGTGCAGCAGCCAATTATGACTTGCCTGCTTAATAAAACATGATTAAACCTATTGCAGGACATGTGAAGGGAGCCCAAAACAGAATTGCATGAGAAGATGGCTTTCGGAAGGATCTCTGTCAAAGAAAGTGGGCATGCACATTTTATGTTTACAGCCAAATACCAAGAGCCAAACCTTCACGCTTGCTCTGGTTTTATATTTTCTTGCCTTGGAAGTCTTCCAGGACGATGGGATTATGGACCAGCAAATGAAAACTTCTTGCTTGGTGCCAAGGATGAAAACACAAAAGGACCCTGTGTTCTATTCTTTATCTACCCAGCATCCTTATTGTCATTCTTTCAGCATTACACACCAACAATATGCCAAAACCTACAGGGGTAAGATAGTGTCTTTTACATTTGTTTCATGGGGGTTTGAAGTTACAGTGGCACAGAAAAAAAGTGACTTACAACTGGATATTGAACTTACAACCATTGCAGCATCCCTATGGTTGAATGTTCACAATTCGATCACTTGGCAACCAGGGTGTATGTACAACAGTTGCAACATTCCAGGGTAACCTAATTGCCATTTGCAATCTTCTAGCTTCCGACAAGCAGAATTAATGAGGCAAGACTGTGTGATTCACTTAACCACTGTAGGATTTGCTCAATAACGGCGACAAAAAAAAGTTGTAAAATCAGGGATGACTCACTTACCAACTGCCTGGCTTAGTAATGGACATTCTGGTTCCATGTTTCATCATAATTCAAGGACTACTGAAGAAGGAGGAGGAGGAGGGGGGGAGGAGGAGGAGGAGGGGGGGGGAGCAATCAACCAATGGAACAGAAGTTGCCTTCAGAAGTTGAGGGAGCTCCACCACTGGAGGCTTTCAAAAAGAGACTGGACAGTCACTTGTGTGAAATGACATGGAATCTCCTGCTCAAGCAGCGGGTTGAACTAGAAGACCTCCAAGTTCCCTTCTAATTCTATTATTCTATGTTGTATGTTCATTTCAGTCTCTAGACCCAAGACTTCTCTGGGGAGGGACCAGAAGAGGAAGCTGTGTGAGTGTGTGCATGTGTGATCTTGGGTAGATGTCTCACATCATCCTTCACTCCACTGGCTTCCGCTAGATGAGCCAAGGAGGGCCATTCTCCTCCATCACAGCTTCAAAACTGGGCTATGAGATTCATGTCTCTTCCAAAAATCTCCTCAGTATGTAGTAAGATGCCAGGTGGAGGTGTAGGAAAATAAACCTGATCGGTTATAAGCACAGAGGGAGAGACAGAATCAAGACAACATCATCCGTCTCTGGAATATTTAATCGTCACGCAAAGTTTGGGATGAGTTAAGTGCAAGCAAAATACTCCCCGTTTTTCAAGATTGGTTTCCAAAGGAATCTTCCCTATAAAATTTTTCTCTCCAGACCTCCTCTTCTTTGGGGCAGCCCCTTAAATATTGGAATCATGTCACCTGTTGAAAAACTATATTTCTACTGCCAATTGTAAAGGAACCAGCTAGCACTCAAGAAATAAAATTTTCAACATAGAAGTAGTCGTAATGGTACTATTACAACTACTACTAATAACAGCTTGAGCTTAAATGGACTCCAGAGTATGGTAGAGGACAGAAAGGCCTGGAAGAACATTGTCCATGGGGTTGCGATGGGTGGGACATAACTTTGCAACTAACAACAATAATAATAATTGCTACTACTATTACTACCACCACCACTTTGAAAGCTTCAGTTCTACACCCGTGGAGCCCTCACTGGTGGGATTATTAGTGTTGTTGAGGTGTTGAGGTTGTTCAGAGGTGGATTTCACATAATTTTAGCACCAGTTCGCCACACCCCAAAAATGTTTGCACGCATGCATGCAGTTTAGAAAACGTGGCTAAATAGGACAGCATAGCACAGGGCAGATGGGTGGCAGGTCACCACTACCAGTTTGCCTGAACTGGCCCAAACTGGCTAAATACCACCACTGGTATAGTTATAGTTATACCACTGTAAGGCTTCTTTGAAAACGGAAGGATTTAAATAGGCCGTTCTGTTCTTTTTGGATTTTTCAAAGTTACACCAAGTTTTCTGAAACTGTCAGAGTTTTTGTAATGCTTCCAAAAAACTGACTGCCACAGCTTGGGGGGGGGTGTTTCCCCCCTTTAAATCCCTCTTGTCACCCCCATTTCATTCCCACCCCTACTCTCCCTTTGCAGAGGGAGATGTTTCCACTTGATGGGTTTCCTTAGGGAGCAACAATTCCTTTTTTTCAAAGGAGCCTTCCAGATTAATGGGGGCTTCCCAGGAATATCAGAAAACCAAACTTACTCTGGCTGTTTGGGACATCTGAGACCTCGGTGAGATCATTTTACTGATGAGATCACCGAATCTTCTCTGCTGATATTCAGCCAGGAATAGGAGGAAAGTCTAGAAGAGCAGAAGGAAGGTGGAACTTTAAAGTCAGAAGTCCACAATAAAACTACATCTACGTGGATGGAAGCAGGCCATGAGGGACCTCAAGGTTCTGTCTTAGACACAGTACTCTTCAACATCAATCAGAAATGGAAGGAACCTTGGAGGTTTTCTAGTCCAACCCCCTGTTCAAGCAGGAAACTCTATACAATTGGAGACAAGTAGCTGTCCAGTCTCTTCTTAAAAACCTCCAACGATGAAATGTTCACAACTTCTGAAGGCAACTTCTGTTAAACTGGTTAATTGTTTTCACTGTTAGGAAGTTTCTCCTTAATTTCAGATTGCTTCTCTCCTTGATTAGTTTCCATCCGTTGTTTCTTGTCCTGCCCTCTGATGCTTTGGAGAATGAGTTGACCGCCTCTACTTGTGGAAGACTCTCAAATACTGGAATAAGTGCTACTATGTCACCCCTACACAGTGGTAAAATTCATTTTTTTTACTACCAGTTCTGTAGGCGTGGCTTGATGGGCATGGTGTGGCTTAGTGGGCATGGCAGGGGAAGATACTGCAAAATCTCCATTCCCACCCCACTCTAGGGCCAGCCAGAGGTGGCATTTGCCAGTTCTCCAAACTACTCAAAATTTCCGTTACCGGTTCTCCGAACTACTCAAAATTTCCACTACTGGTTCTCCAGAACCTTTCAGAGCCACCTGGATTTCACCCCTGCCCTTACACCTTCTTTTCTCTAGATTGGCCTTACCCAAATCTTGCAAATGTTCTTCATATGTTTTAGTCTTCAGGCCTTTCATCATCCTAGTTGCTCTTCTCTGTAGTTTTTCCAAAGTCTCAATATCGTTCATATTATAATGTTTCATAAATGTCTTAACATGTTCACAAATGATCTAGATGACGGGACAGAAGGGAAATTCATCAAAAATTGGGACAACACTCAGCTGGGGCGGGGGATACCTACCACTTTAGATGATAGACTCATGATTCAAAAGGACCTTGACAGACTTGAACAATGGGCCCTAGGCAACCAAATGCAATTCTTTTCTGGATGGATCAGAACTCTTCTCTCCTGCCTCCTTCCCTAGATCCTCCTTCCCTAGATCGTCATTTTATTTTAGGTGTGAGGGGAACCAAACCTAAGGTGACCAGATTTTCAGATTGGTAAAGAGGGACACCTTTGACCGGGGGGGTGGGGGGGCTTGATTAAAAATTTTATACGGAGCAACAAAAATTTTCATACAACGCAAAAATAGTATTGTAATATTTTTTTTATTTCAACATAACTACAATTTACAAATATAAATTGTAACTGTTGCCAAACATCAAAATTTTGATCATGTGACCATGAGGATGCTGCAACGGTCGCTAAGTGTGAAAATGGTCGCTAAGTGTGAAAAATGGTAATCAGTCACTTTTTTCAATGCCATTGTAACTTTGGTCACTATACCACTTTTCTTGCCACAGTTCTTAAGTGAATAACTGCAGCTGATAAGTTAGTAACATAAGTGAATCTGGTTTCCCCATTTGACTTTGTCAAAAGGTCACAAAAAGCAATTAAAATGAGCCCAGGACACTGAAACCATCATAAATACGAATCTGTTGCCAAACATTAAAATTTTGATCACGTGACCATGAGGATTCTGCAATGGTCGCTAAGTGTGAAAATGGTCGCTAAGTGTGAAAAATGGTCATCAGTCACTTTTTTCAATGCCATTGTAACTTTGGCCACTATACCACCTTTCTTGCCACAGTTCTTAAGTGAATAACTGCAGCTGGTATTTTGTATTTTGGATAGAATCTTTTTTTAAATAGTCTAAGACAATTTAAAAAAAGAATCCACACAGAATAAATTGAAGTAAAACATTTCAAACTATTCCACACAGAATAAATTGAAGTAAAACTATTTTTAAAAATTCTATGCACAATATATTTCAAAGTATTGTGCATAGAATTTTTAAAAATGGTTTCACTTCAATTTATTTTGGATAGAATCTTTTTTTAAATAGTCTAAGACAATTTAAAAAAAGAATCCACACAGAATAAAACTATTTTAAAAAATCCTATGCACAATAAATAAAATATTATTTTAAATACATTAAAAAAATAAAAGAAAAAAAACCCAGCTCACTTACCAGCAGGCACAAGTGAGCACTCCAAGTCAATCCAGAATGATGTAGATGTTAATACAAAGAACTGAGCAAATTAAAATGGTGAAATTAGTCAAGGAAATATTTTTCAAATAAACTTTGCCACCATTTTTTCCACATGAGCGGTCCTCGAACCTCCGTGCCCCTCCCCTCCGGAAAATCCAGGAAGGAACACTCGCGACTTCTCTAGCCAAGTACTTCCTGGAGCTCTATGGTACTGGGTCACCTTTTCTTATAAAAGTAAATAAAATGGGTGGGGGGGTCCATTTTGTTGCTTTAACGTTTTAATATCTTTAGTGAAAGTACTGAGACAGAGAGAGGGTTTAGACAGAGTGTCTTTTGTTTTTGCCCCGGTTAGGATTTCTTAAGCAAATCCACTGGGCTTTCAACATGAAGCCAGAAAATTGGGACTTTTTAAAAATGCCCCGGGACAAATTGTTATAAATCGTGATTGTCCCGCCAAAATTGGGACATCTGGTCATCTTAACCAAACCCCACTGGAAAATATTGAAAATATTTTGCCACAATCAATAAGTCTTAATTTATTCTTCATTTTTTTTGTCAAGCATGTATAAGATAATAGATATAAATATATACAAGATTATAAATACATGAAATGGATACGAATAAATGGGTGACAGTAGGACAGGCACGTTGGTGGGCTTATGCACGCCCCTTACAGACCTCTTAGGATTGGGGTGAGATCCACAGTAGACAGTCTACGGTTAAAGTTTTTGGGGTTTGGGGAAGAAACCACAGAGTTAGGTAGAGCATTCCAGGCGTTGACCACTCTGTTGCTGAAGTCGTATTTTCTGCAATTGAGTTTGGAGTAGTTTACCTTGAGGTTGTATCTATTGTGGGCTCTTGTATTGTTGAGGTGGAAGCTGAAGTAGTCATTGACAGGTACGACATTGTAGCAAATAATTTTGTGCATTACACTTAAGTCAGACTGAAGGTGGCATAGTTCTAAGTTGTCTAAGCCCAAAATTTCAAGTCTGGTGGCATAAGGGATTCTGTGGCGAGCAGAGGAGTGGAGGACTCTTCTCGTAAAATATTTCTGGACTCACTCAATTGTGTTACTGTCCGATATGCAGGTTCCAGACAGATGAGCTGTATTCGAGAATTGGTCTAGCAAATGTTTTGTATACTCTGGTTAGTAGTTACAATATTACAAGAAAAGAAGCTACGCAAGATTAGGTTAACAACTCTTAATGTCTTTTTGGCAATGTTGTTACAATGGGCTCTGGCACTTAGATCATTAGAGATGAGGACTCCAAGGTACTTGACAGGGTAGGGGTCGTCTACGAGGTAGTATCCGCCCAGCTTATATTTTGTGTTCTGATTTTTTATTTTTTATTTGCCAATGTGTAAGACAGAGCATTTGTTGGTTCTTTGCTCCCACTATCCTGCACCAGCTGCATTGCTTTCCAAGTCCGGGTGCAAGGCAAAAAATGACTCTTAAGGGAAAAAAAGTATTCATCTGTCTGATAAAAAGACATCCGTGCATGCACATGCATACAGATATGCTCTCCCCACCAGCATCCTGCTTGCAGATAGGCACTCCCCAGGGCAGAGGGGAGAGGTCAGAGGTCAAGCTCATTAGCACACTCGGAATAAGCGATAACCAGACAGGAAACGCTGCTGCACAGCTGGCTCCAACTGGTCCGTGGTTTCTAGGCAGCTGCAACTGCCACCCTCTCCCCGAGATGATGGGACATTCATCCCCCCTTTGCGCCATTTTTTTTTCACTCCCCTTTGTGCATCTCTTGGTGACCTGTGGTTGCCAGGCAGGGGGATTGATAGAGAGACAGGGAGATTGATGGACAAATGGGGCTGCTTTCATACAGAGCAGCCAGTGGCAGAAAGCGAGAGAGAAAAAAGTTGCAGGAAAACTGGAAAACTTACATTTTCAGGACAGCTTCCCCAGAGAGGAGAGAAGCAGATGGAAAGGGAGGAGTAAAGATTTGCTCTTCCTTGCCTTTGAAATTCACTCCAGACAAATTTATTTCCAGTTTGTGTCACTTCTGAATATTTATGGCTGTGACTGCTTCCGAATTACCGTATATACTCGAGTATAGGCCGACCCGAATATAAGCCGAGGCACCTAATTTTACCACAAAAAACTGGAAAAGTTATTGACTCGAGTATAAGCCTAGGGTGGGAAATGCAGCAGCTACCGGTAAATTTCAAAAATAAAAATAGATACCAATAATGTTTTTGAATATTTATTTCAAAGCAAAACAGTAAACTAGCGGTGTATTCAATGAAATACTTCACTCACCTCATGATGCTGATGTCCCGCTGTGATGATGATGTCCCGTGCAGCCGCGGGAGCGATGTCCCGCCTCCTATGACACATGGCACAGTGATTCCTATCATTGGATCACTGTACCAGAGGAGGTGGGACATCGCTATGTGGCTGCTTGCCATAACAAGGAGGAGGTGGGACATCGTTGCAGAGCGGCAGGAGGGGGAGGAAGGGGAATCGTAAGACAGCCCTGCATTACATTAGAATGTGAGGAGGGGGGATGGTGCGGTGCGCGCTGCGCGGCAAACTGACACAGAGGGAGGGGAAACTCACAGGGGCACTGGGCCATTCGCGAGTGTCACCCAGCGGCATGGCCCCGCCCCTTTTTCTCCTCCATTTCGGGCAAATTTTTCACTGACTCGAGTATAAGCTGAGGCGGCTTTTTTCAGCCCAAAAAGTGGGCTGAAAAACTAGGCTTATACTTGAGTATATACAGTAATTTGCCATTTTCTCCTTTCCTTCCTCCTTCCCTTTCTGTTCTTTTCTGCTTGATCTTCTCTTTAGAAAATGTATGTAAACTTGCTACAATGCATATTTTCCTTCAAAATCCATATTTACACCTGCATCTTGGTATATTCAAATAGCTATAAACAGTATGCTGCCAATTGGGAAAGAGGGTTTAGCTGACTTTGGATATCCCTGTTGAATGAATTGCTTCCAGGTACTGTTCAACATGGTAGTTACTACTTTCTCCTTCTCTTTCTCCTTCTCCTCTTCCTTCTCCTCCTCCTTCCCCACTTATCTTTAGTTTCGCACTATAACTTTTTAGATTGTAAGTCTCAGAACAGAGATCCTTTCCTACAATTGATCTGTAAACAGTTTTAAAATGAGGCGAGGAATCTTTTCTTTAATGACAAACAAACATTTGCTTCCATACTAAAAGGTTTGAGTTAGAAATATAATGAATTGGACCAGCCATTAGAAACAAAGATAGAATGCACTGGTGATAACCTTTCCAAGGTGGAGAAGATGCTGTTGTACCTTTACTTTTATCAACCTGTAGGAAGTTATCACTCAGCCTTCTCCCAGAAAAATGAAATATCCTAGGAAATATTGAAAAGGCAGAATATTATATTTCTCTGGATGTGGAAAGGAAGAAACATGTTTCAAAAAGACAAAGTAACTCCCTGCAGCTTCCTGCCCCCACACACTTTGTCCATGAGCCATTAAAGCCTGAGCTAGTCCATTTATATAATAAAGAGTTCTCCCCTTCAGCTCCAGGAGGATGGGATTAAGGCATGATAATATTGGCCCTTTACTCAACTGACCACATGGCATCTGAGAATTCAACCAAACCTGGATTCAAAACGCAGCCTGCATGGCCCCATGCGAGTCTGACAACCAATCAGAATACATTTCTTGCACAGGAGCAGGAGGTAGATAGGTGGGGCTGAACAGATTATAAAAAGCCTTGCAAGCCCCTCCCTCGACCCTTTTTCTTCTTCACCCAACACCTGGAAGCATGTGATCACCTTTTCCCCCAGGACCTCAAGCCATATGGTCCTGTCCACCATTAAAACATTAAACCATCTTTCTAAGCAGCCTCCATGCCTCCAGTGTCTTTTTCCTCACTTGGAGCCGAACCCAGAAGGACATTTCTTCCAACAATTCTTTAGATAAAATGTTAATAAAGACAAACCATCCAGACCAAAGGGGTCTAAAGGTTGCAAATAGGGTTCCAAATAGCATCCAAAATTAAATCAGAGTCCGAGGCAAAGTATTGTTCAAAGTTCCAATTTATTTATTTATTTCCAAAAAGTTTTTTTATTTTTTTCATTTTCATAAACATATAATCACATGTATACTACTACATAGCCAACATGATTTTGTATTATTAAATGTTTACATCAATTCAGCTTACCATCAACTCCTCAAAACAGTTATTGGCTCTTCTGCTCTCCATACATCATATTTGTACCTTATCCATCACTTTCTTCTCCCTCTCTCTCCTCCCCCTCCCTACCTCCTTTCTTCTCTCTGTCATCCTTCCTTTCTCTACTTTCCCTTCCTCTCTCCTTCTCCTCTCTCACCTTCCCAATCCACATTTCTCTCCTCCTCTTCCCCCCCCTTGCCCTCTCTCCTATTCCTCTCTTCTTCCCTTACCTCTCTCCTTTTCTTCCCACTCTTCATCTCTTTTACTTGGTGTACTTCAGCTTCTAAGCAAGCTCCATTTTATGTTGATGGTATCTATAATTCCTTTTCGGTATACATATTTAATTTTAACATGTATTCTCCTCCTTTTTTAAAAAAATAGAACAAAAAAGTATACATATATAGTCATTGTGCTTTTAATTCCGCCCCCCACTAATTTGGGCCGAGATGTATTCTCATCATTATCTTTATATAATTATACAAATTTATTAAGAGAACCATGTTGGCACATCTGGGAAAACCCAAATCTGAAGACTTGCCAGTTTTCCCACCCAGTTGAAAGTTCAAGTTCTTGCCTCCACACCCATAAGGCCATCACATGGTCCAATCTCCCTCTGTCATCCATGCTGGCAGTTCCACCCATCCAATTCCGGTCATGTGCAGAGGTGCAAAGAAAAAGGATGGCCTTGGCTTTCTAGAAAGAATTTTGTTATGGCTATGTAGCATCTAACTCCGTACAACCCCCCCCCTCCCATTTTCCCACCATAGAAAATGCAAGTAGAATAGAAAGAGTGGCAGGCCAAAGATCCAAAAGAAAAGATCTCTGTGGCAGCCCCTCAAATATTGGTACACTGCTATCGTGTCTCCCCTGGTCCTTCTCTTCCCTAGACTAGCCATGCCCAGTTCCTGCAACCATTCATTGTATATTTGAGCCTCCAGTCCCCTCGTCATCCTGGTTGCTCTTCTCTGAACTTTTTTCTAGCATCTCAACATCTTTTTCTATAGTGTGGTGACCAAAACTGGATGCAGTATTCTAGGTGTGGTCTTACTAAGCTTTATAGAGTGGTATTAGTATCTCACTTAATCTTTATTGTATCCCTCTGGTAGGTTGCATCAAACAATATGTCTTTCAATGTTACCTTTGCACAATGTTTCTCAACCATGACAGATTGTGTGGACTTCAGCTCCCAGAATTCCCCAGCCAGTGCCTTGACGCTCCCAAGGCTGAGAAAGGCTGCTTTAGCAGAGCAGAAATGCAGTTAAGAAGGAAATGTCTACATAGTTTTTTCAGCCCTATTTGCAGGATTAAACTAAGCTTATCCTCTCCCCACATATACAAAGAACAGACTGGTGACTTGTGAGAGGGTAGTGAAAGAAATTGCTGGTGTGTAAAAGGGCACTTTTGCGCCAATCGGGATCGAACTCCTAGAAGTCAGCAGAGTTTGCCTGCAATTCTGCCTTCTAACCACTGCGCTACCATGGCTCTTTTGGCAATTCTACTGATAGTGGTGATTCTCCAACTCAGAAGGATTCAAACTTTCTAGGCCGTGGAATTTGTTAAGTTTGAAAAAAGAATGAAATCCCCAAACTGTCAGGGTTCCAAACAGCATCCGAAATTAAATCAGAGTCTGAGGCAAAGGATTCCTCATAATTCCAATTTATTAAGAGAGCCATTTGGCACATCTGGGAAAAACTGAATCGGAAAGCTTCCAGGTTTTCCCATCCAGTTGAAAGTTCAAGATCCTGCCCCCACACCCACAAGCCCATCACATGGTCCAATCTCCCACTGCCATGCTGGCATTTCCTTCCATCCAGTTCCGATCAGGTGCAGAGGTGCAAAGACAAAGAATGACCTTGGCTTTCTAGAAAGAATTTTGTTATGGCTACATAGCATCTAACTCTGTACAATCCCCCCTCCCATTTTCCCACCATAGAAAATGCATAGTAGAATAATAGAAAGTGTGGCAGGCCAAAGATCCAAAAGAAAAGATGGCTGCAGGCCTGACACAAACTATGATTAAGAACCGAAGTTCTAGTGCTAGAAAACTGGCTGTGTTCAAGTGAAATTGATTGGGTGGCCTTTAGCCTCTCATGGAACCTCATCAAGTCCTCATGCAAGCTTGAAGTTCTGCAGAATATAGTCTGGATACTTCTCTTAACTCTGACGGAGTTAGGTTTTTAAATCTGGTCACATTGCAAATCAGCTTCTTCAACATCTCACAATTGCATAGAACTAAGGAGAAAGTTCCTAAGAGTGAGAACAATTAACTAGGGGAAGGAGTTGCCTTCAGTAGATGTGGGTGTTCTATCACTGGGGGCGTTCAAGAAGAGTTTGGACAACCATTTGCCTCAAATAGTATGGAGTCTCCTGCTTGAGCAAGGGGCTGGACTAGAAGACCTCCAAGGTCCCTTCCAACTCTGTTATTCTGTTAAGCCTGTTCCTGTCTTGCCATCCCCTCCTCTCTGGAAAAGCTCCCTTCAAGAGCTCGCATCCTTCTCAGATTTGGGTGCTGAACTGCCTCCTCTAATTACCCTCATTTTTCACCAATCCCCCTCCCCGCTTTTCTGTCAATTGCTCTGCCAGTCCTCAGCGCACATGACTGCACAGGTGGGTTCAAACATAAAGGGGGCTCTGTGGGGAAGACTGCCAAGGACTCTTCCTTTCATCTCCTAGGCCCTGCGATGTGATGTAAGAACCTTTAGAATTATACAGTAACAAACAGAAATAATCTCATTAGCGACTAAAGATCAACAAAAGGCCTTGAGCTGCCACCCCCCACCCCCCTCCCCAAGTAGAAAACATAAAAATGGAGATGAAATAACCATTGCTTGAAAATGTCTAAGAGCAGTGCTGGGATGCAGGGGAGAGAAAAGCTTTTTCACCTTAAGATATTAGCTTAATATCTATGGAGAGTCTCAGTCATCCAGATCGTGGTTTTCCCAAAAGTGGGTTTTCTTTTTTGTTTCCCAAAGGTTTTTATTTTTTTAAATACAACTTAATACACCTATTATAGAAACTAAGTGTTGACCGGATCGTCCCTTTTACATCTTCTCCTCTACATAATCCATTTTACATCATAGTTTGGTTTTCACTTTTAGCCAAATTGTTTTCTTCCGTAGTTTTCCATTTGTTTTAATACTGATTTTTTCTTAATACATAAACAGTTTCTTCAATTGCCCCTTCAAAAATTACACCAAATTTTCTTCTCGTATTTCTCTATTGGTCTGTTTTACTTTAAACAATATAAACCCTCTAGTTAAGTTTTGACATAGAGAGCATTTCTTTCAATTTTTTTCTACAATTAATAATATCTATATATTTTCTTTATTTCTTAATTAGTTGCATAACAACACCAGTCATACTAAGATTCCATTTAATCTAATAATACTACTCTTTTTCCCCTTCTTCCTCTTGTATCCATTTTCTCGTGGGATCTCATGAATTCCACTTTTAATCATTTTTCTTCTGGTTGTAGTATCTTTTCTTTAGAGTACAGTATTCATTTTTATTATTCTGGTACCTTTCTCCAGGGTTTTCCCTGTTCTCCTCCCTTCTTTACTATCTTGTGGTTTCTTTTGGTGGGGTTCGCCCCCTTCAAAAGTGGTTTTTCAAGAGGTAACTGGACTTTCTGGTTTTTCTTTCTTTCTTTTTTCTTTCTTTTTTTTTTTTTGAAGACATTTCACTTCTCATCCAAGAAGCTACTATGTTGTAGATTGGAAATACTGTAGGTGAGGTCGTATACCTCCCCCTCCATTGAGAGAGGTCCCACATTTTGCAAAGTCTACATTTTGGACAGAGAGGACCACTGATTTGAAAGAGGGGTCAAAGAGGCCATCTACTGTATGTCAAAATTGAACAGCTCTATCTATCAAGAGAGGGGGAGGGATACAACATCATCCCTCTCCAGTCTACAACACAGCCCTGTCACTTTTCAACTAGGATTGAAACGATGATGATTTCTGGATGGTACATAGATAAAATCTAGTCTATAGAGAGAAGAGTATTTTTATGTGCAACTTAAAAGAGGGTGAAAAGTTTGCTTTTGCTCCTGGCGGTGAAAGCTGTAACCTACTTATCTTCGCTGCTTTTTTCTTTTCTCTTCTACTTTTTTTCTGCACTGTCTGAATTTGTTTTCCCTTCTAGTTCAGTGTGTATTAAGTTTTTACTATGTACATTAAAAATTCAATAAAGTTATTAACAAAAAATAATAATCTATTTTTTCCTAATCTAGGAACTGTTGGCAGGTGCGATGTTCCAAAGGAGATGAGTTGCTGGTTTGCCAAAAGGTATTTTAAAAGTTTGCACAGAGGCATGTTCTGAATCATGGATGTCTGGATTCAGACCATGCTTGCTGATTCACTCTCAGCAGCACACACACGCACACACACACACACGCACACACACACACAAGCACACACCGCCCGGCACCACAGAGACTGTGATTTTTGATGTTGCTGAATTCCCAAGCTGGATTTTATCAGCCACTGCTGACCTCCCCCAGAAGAGTTTTGAGTTCTGTTTGTTTTTGGCTGTACTCCAGCCCTAATCCTATTTTCACCAGCTTCTACCCCATTTCATGCAAGCTCCTGTAAGTCAGAATTAATTATGCTGGGCCTTCTCTTGGTCACGAGGAAAAGCAAACAGAGAAATTCTTTCTTGGAAAAAGGAAAGAAGGAAGAAAGGAAGGAAGGACAGGAGAAAGGGAGGGGGAAGGAAGGAAAGATAGGAGAAATAGAGAGAGGGAGGGAAGGAAGGAAGGAAGATAAAACATAAAATAACAGAGTTGGAAGGGATCTTAGAAATCTTCTATTCCAACCCACTGCAGTAGCAAGAGACCTTATACCATTTCAGACAAATGACTGTGCAGTCTCTTCTTGAAAGCCTCCAGTGATGTTGTGAGCACACAACTTCTGAAGGCAAGCTGTTCTACTGGTTGATTGTTCTTACTGTTCCAAATTTTCTCCTTAGTTCTAGGTTGCTTCTCTCCTTGAATAATTTTCATCCATTTCTTCTTGTTTTGACTTCTGGTGCTTTGGAAAATACTTTGAACCCCCCCTCTTCTTTGTGGCAGCCCCTCAAATACTGGGACACTACGACTATGTCTCTCCTAGTCCTTCTTTTCACTAGATTAAACAAACCCAACTCCTGCAACTCTTCTTCATCGGGTTCAGCTTCCAGACCCTAATCAACTTTGTTGCTCTTTTCTGCACATTTGCCATAGTCTCTATATCTTTTTTATCATATGTTGATCAAAACTGGATACAGTATTACCACTATTGTATTATTAATCATAATAATTTAAGACACCTAATTTAAAAATACATTTTGTGAGATCACCAGATGAAAATGTGTGTCCACTTGCCATAACATTTCAATATGATTGCCAAAGCGAAAAAGAAAAAAATCAGATTTAAAGATCTGGCAAGATATACTGTACCAATGACTGCATCTCAAACGATCCCTCTGTTAAACCACTGAACTTTGCAGATGATACAACAGAGATTGGTTTCATTCGAGATAACGATGAATCTGCATAGAGATGGGAGGTTGAACAACTAGCCTTGTGGTGCAACCGGAACAAACTGGAGCTGAACACACTCAAAACCGTAGAAATGGTGGTAGACTTTAGGAGAAACCCTTCCAGACTGCCAACTCTTACAATACTAGACAACACAGTATCAATAGTAGAGACCTTCAAATTTCTAGGTTCTATCATATCTCAAGACCTAAAATGGACACCTAACATCAAAAACGTCATCAAAAAAGCACAACAAAGAATGTTCTTCCTGCGCCAACTCAGGAAGCTCAAACTGCCCAAAGAGCTGCTGATTCTGTTCTACAGAGGAATGATTGAGTCTGTCATCTGTACCTCCATAACTGTCTGGTTTCAGAGGATAACCAGAACTTCAGAAAAAACAATTGCTACCAACCTGCCTTCCATGGAGGACTTGTATACTGCACGAGTCAAAAAGAGGGCTGTGAAAATATTTACAGACCCCTCACATCCTGGACATAAATTGATTAAACTCCTACTCTCATAACAACGCTATATAGAGCACTGCACACCAGAACAACTAGACACAAGAGCAGTTTTCTCCCAAATGCCATCACTCTGCTAAACAAATAATTCCTTCAACACTGTCAAACTATTTACTAAATCTGCATTACTATTACTATTAATCTTCTCATCGTTCCTATCACCCATGGCCTCCCACTTATGACCGTATGACTGGAAGTTTGTTGCTTGTATCCTTACGATTTATATTGATTGTTTCCTAGTATGATTTGATTGCTTATTTATACCCCATGACTGTCATTAAGTGTTGTACCTTATGATTTATGACGAATGTATCTTTTCTTTTATGTACACTGAGATCATATGCACCAAGATAAATTCTTGGTGTGTCCAATCAGACTTGGCCAATAAAGAATTCTATTCCATTCCATTCCATTTTCTATATTCTGTTCTATTCTATTCTATTTGAAACCTTTGATGATTGGACAAGAGATCTTGCAAGATGGCCCAAAACAAAAAAAACCTCCAGGGCTAGAAAATGTTGCTAGCTCTGTTTTGGAACTGAACAAGGGGAAAAGCAACCTGGAATTAAGGAGAAACTTCCTAAAAGTGAGAACAATTAACCAGTGGAACAGCTTGTCTTCTTGTGGGTGCTTCATTATTGGAGGTTTTTAAGAAGAGACTGGACAGTCACTTGTCTGAAATTATATAGTCTCCTGCTTGAGACTAGAAGATGTCCAAGGTCCCTTCCAGCTCTATTCTGATTGATTGGTTTGATTGACTTATCTCAGACAGGGTCATTTCCTCCTTAAAAACGAAGCATGGGCAAAGGACAGGGACCTTCCAGGAACTCTAGAATTGACTGCTGAAGAGAAATATTTGCAAACCTCATTCTGGTGTCATAAAACTGGATCCCATTGCCTTTTCTGCATTCAAGTTTTTTATTCATCTGTTAAAACAGTTTTGTCATGCTTCTTCCCACCTTCATTGTCTTCTATTTTTGCCAGCTGAGGCAAAGTTCTGTAGACACTATGGAAGCCCTAAAAAAATTCATTAATGTCCCTTCTGAGGAGAAATCAAACCTACAGCAAGCCTTGGAGATTTTCCTGCCCTCCCGCCAGTCTGTGGAAAAAATGGATCTCCCTGGGTTGAATGTCCTTTAACACTGATTCTTGGTTTACATACAAAAAGAAGCTCTTGATTCCGGAGGTCAAAGGAGCTCAGGCCAAATTATGCCTTCAATAAAGTTGGCCCAATTTTTTTCCAGAACTGCCACACGCGTGAAGGACAGCTGATCATCACATGCGCATGTGCGCCAGAAACCCAAAAGACAAACAGGCAAGGCCACACGTGCCAGGCGACATGGCTTCACATGCCACTTTGGGCATGCGTGTCATAGGTTCACCATCACGGCTCTATATGGTTACTAAGAGTCAGTCCTGACTTGGTGGCACACAGGGATTTAATCCATGTAGAAAATCAGGATGGCTGCGCAGAGGATCATCCCCTCACACACAGGAAACACAAACAGATTACTTAGTTGTCTTGTCACTAAGTAAGTGGAGGAAAAAAATCCATCTGGCTTTCCTTGCAATTCACTTCTTTGAAAAAAAAATTCAAAAAGAAATCTGTGTTCATCCAACTGAGTAAGAAGTGATATCAAAAATAGTAGGACATTTTTTTTCCTTGCTCAACTGTTAACTTTTACTCATTTAAAATGTACTCTATCATTTGGCACTGCCTTCTAGGAACAGCTGATCTGATCATTTACAGTCAAGTAAGAACTTGGAAGTTGGAAAGCTGAAAAAGAGACCAATTCCGGCTCCGTGGTGCTGTGTCAGATTAGTGGTGCAACTGTTTTTTTACGTTATAACTCTTTCGAATTCTGGGTGCACGAATACGTAGGAAGACCCCGTGTATATACCCCATCTGTTTCTCACTCTTGCAAACTGATTTCACTTCACAGATTGAAAGCACATTGGAAAGTGGTGCAATCCTGCTGTCATTTGCTTGTTGTTGGGACCCACCAGTGGTCAGCGGATCTGGCAGCAGATTCGGACAGTGAGGAGGTTGGGGAGGAACATGGGCCAGTCCTGGAGTCTGGGGAAGGCTCTGATGACAGCTCTGTGTCAGAGGCAGAGAGGGGGCCAGGGCCGTCTGACGTTATCAGCTGCCTTCAGAGGCAAACATCAGTGAGGCAGACGAGCAGCTGGAGCCTGTTCTCAGTGTGCACATACACAGAGTGGCCAAACGAAGGGAACAGCTAAAGAACAGGGGTTGACTTGGGAGTAAGGCCACAGGGGGATGGTGAATGGCCCCTCCCAGAGGAAATAAAAGAGGAATGAAAGGGGAGTGGAGTTTGCAGGAGACAATTAGTTCGCTTCATTGGTTTGTGACTCTCCGAGGCTCCTTGCCAAGTTTTGCAGAGATCGGCCTGGCAGCTCTCCAAGCCAGATAAGTCCTGTGACTGTAAATCCTCCCTTGAAAGACTTTGCTGGATGTGAATGAGCAGAATTCACAGTCAATTAACAAAAGGGGTTTTTGTCAGGATAAGGAGTTTGCTTCATGCTCTTGGAAAGCCTCGGTCAAAACACTTGTCTTATAGTAAAGATATCCTGAGGGTGTGAAGGAAAAAGCTGAGCTTCAGTTGTACTATCATGGTTGTGGGCAGAGAAACTTTAGGAACGACGTGTCTGACTTTCACAGAGAAGACATAAGCCAAGCGTTTCTCAGGAACTGACTCTCGAAAGGCTATTGCTAGTGGGGGAAAGGCCTGTTGGAGAAAATTCCATCAGGATTGAATGTTTTCCCCTGGAATTTAACAGTATTTAACTGGGGACAGGATTGTGCAAAGGGAAACAGGTGCTTAAGCCACCTCATTGCTGATCAGTACACCATCCTCTACAAAAGTGTGGGATGAAATATCCATCTAGTTCAAGTCCACGCCAGGAGGAAGACACTGGAAACACGGAGGCTGATTGGAAAGAAGGTTTAACGATAAAGCAGAACCACCAAGCACATGGTTCTCTGGTGCTGACCCCATGGAGTTGAGAGTGGGGGATGGGTATTTATGCTTTCTCTTGGGCTCTGCACTTGAGCTTCCTGTTCCTGTGCAACAACATGCATTATATTGGCTATTGTCAGATTCCCATGGGGTCATGTACAAATCCTAAGAGTTTGGCTGATGCAATGTCCTTAGGAGATTGTGCAATGCAGTGAGCCCTGCTACTAGTGGGTTATTCCTAATATGCCCTGAAAGGCCATGTCTTACTCCCATCACCCTGGAGCTGGAGGTCTTTTGTTTTGTAGATAGGATGGCCCAGTCTTTCTCAATGGCCACCAAATATCTGCTGGCGGGAGGGAGCTGGGGCTCTGAGTTCCTGTCTCTCTTAAGATTAACACTACCGGAAGCAAAACAAACTGGTATAAGTCCAAGGGCTCCTCCAGGCTCCTCTCAATCGCGAAAAACAAAGCCAGATGTCCGGAAAATATTTATTTCTCTTTTAGGGAAAACATTTTATCCCGCCTTTAAAAAAATATTTTCTCAAAATATTTCATTCTTCTAGGAGGGAGATAGAATAGAAATAGAAATAGAAATAAAAATAATAGAAGTAGAAATAGAAATAATAGAAATAGAAATAGAATAGAATAGGGTAACAGAGTTGGAAGGGGCCTTGGGGGTCTTCTAGTCCAACCCCTGCTTAGGCATCACTTCAGAAAAATGGTTATCCAACATCTTCTTAAAAAGTTCCAGTATTGGAGCATTCACAACTTCTGGAGGCAAGTTATTCCATTGATTAATTATTCTAACTGTCAGGAATTTTTTTCTTAGTTCTAAGTTGATTCTCTCCATTGCTTCTTGTTCTACCCTCAGATGCTTTGGAGAATAGCTTGACTTTCTCTTCTTTGGGGCAGCCCCTGAGATATCGGAACGCTGTTATCATGTCTCCCCTGGTCTTTCTTTTCATTAAACTAGAAACTTGTGCATTGCTTCTCATAAGCGTTTCTGTACAATACTAGTCTTCTTTAGAATAATTTCAAAAGCCAATTTGCATTCATCAGATGGAATAAGGTTTGGCAGGAGTAGCTGTCGGAGCCCTAAAATACACCATTCCAGGAAGCACAGAGGAGAAGCTTGCCCAGAGCTCTGGCAATACCACCAAATTCTACCATTGGTAGGTTGGCAGTAAAAGACAGTCACAAAGGGGTTGAGTCACCACAAACGTAACACAATGGATTTTTTTCCCCTGTGCAAAGGGCCAGAGAATCAAAGTCTGTAAGAGCATGGACCCCAGCATTAGATGAAATGCTGTCTGCATCTCATTATTCCTACCCCAAATTTTGCAAAACAAACACATTTCGTTGCTCCATGACAAATGTGCCTTTCTGGGATTTGCTTAAAAGAGCAGAACAATCCGAGGAAGAATGAAAGTAATTTTAATGAGTGTTAAAGAAAGGATTACTTGGGGGGAAATAAAACCCTCTCACTCGTGGGAAGTTGCATTTGAGAGGGTCTCAAGGATAGGCAGATCGTCACCCTGAAATGGTTGGGGGCTATTTGTTTATTTCCTTCACTGGATTCTGTTTCTAAGAGGCACAGAGCAAGCCAACCGAGGTGCCAGCCATAATACTGCCACACACATCGCATTGTGCATTGTGCTGCACCTGGAATATTACATCCAGTTTGGAACACCGCATTACAAAAAAGATGTTGAGACTTTGGAAAGAGTGCAGAGAAGAGCAACTAGGATGATTAAAGGCCTGGAGACTAAAACATATGAAGAACAGTTGCAGGAACTGGGCATGGCTAGTCTAGAGAAAAGAAGGACTGGGGGTGACATGATAGCAGTCTTCCAGTGTTTGAGGGGCTGCCACAAAGAAGAGGGAGGTCAACTTATTCTCCAAAGCTACGGAGGGCAGGAGAAGAAACAATGGATGGAAACTAATGAAAGAGAGAAGCAACCTGGAATTAAGGAGAAACTTCCTAACAGAGAGAACAATTAACTTGTGAAAAAAACTTGCCTCCAGAAGTTGTGGATGCTTTTAAAAAGAGGCTGGACAATCATTTCTCAAATTGCAGAGGGTCTTCTGCTTGAGCAGGGGGTTGGACTAGAAGACCTCCAAGCTCCCTTCCAGCTCTGTTCTGACCTGACCTCATAATCATTCTGGAAATGATGGAAATTCAGTTGGCCTTTGCTCAATGGCATCACAATCCAGGACACACCTTTTGCCCCTTTGCCCATCCCTGCAAAGTAGCAGGCCAGAAGATTACTTCAGTGGTTGAAACAGTGGAGCAGACACGATTTGTAATTGCACTTGCACTTGCACTTAGACTTATACACCACTTCACAGTTCTTTTTTTTTTTAATAAATATTTTTTAATTTTAATTAAAACAAGTACAGCATCTTTCTTTACATCTGTAGAAAATGTATCAATCGATTATAGATCCTCCACAATCAACAAACATAACTCATATTACCTCAGGCATTATTATATATCCATTTTCATTTAACTGTACTTATTATTTAAAAATGTTAATACAAATAATAATCTTGAACAATACCTGCCCACACCAGTGGGAAAAACAAAAAAAACAAAAAGAAAAGGCAAGAAAAAATAAAACAAAAAAAGACAAAAACTACAAAGGACAAGGCAGGAAAGGAAAACAAAACACAGGTATCTATTATAAAAAAGAAGAAGTATATCAGCTGGTTACCACATGCTTTGGTGCTTCTCTTCCATTAACTCATATTAATTCAAATATCTTGACTCAAATGTTTACCATATTAACATCATTATACCTTCAGTTTTAATTACCTATAGTTATTTAAATATCCTTCATCCTTAACTATGCAAAAGAGTTAATCCATAGCACATGCTGACCTTTCATTTACTTGCTTGTAAAATCCTCTATTAGCATCAAATCCTCATATCCTATTTTAGCTGAACATCCATAATATTTAATTATATCATATATAACATTTTCCCAGTATTGATTAACATTTGATTGTATGTATTTTATTTAATTTTTATAATAGTAATAATTGTTGTAGTTAATACTCTTTATGTATAATTCAAAAATATTTTCTCATATCCAATTGTTATATATCATATCAACTCCACATTATATACATTATCAATATCAGTTATTATTCATCTATATCTGTTACAAAGAGAGCAATTAGGTTTAGCTAGATTTCAATTGTATTCTTCAGTCTATTAGCCAATTCCATATTATATACATTACCATCAATGTTAATTATTATTCAGCTATATCTATTACAAATTAAAGTAATCAGATGTAGCTAATTTTAAGTTGTATTCTCCCATCTGTCAGCCTGTGTCCCAACAGCGAGATTTTCTCAGTCCAATAGCCATTCGTTGGATAAATTTACCAAATGTTTTTATAAGCAAATCCAGACAAAGATATCTTCGCACCTTTTGACTCTGAATGTCAATGATGAAATAATAATGTTGTCCCGGGCTTGTAAAATTTTTCAAATTAACTTTAATTCTCAAGGGTGGATTTTCCATTCCTCCTGCACTCTGTCTCTTTAAATGAGTCTTCTTTATAGCTCCCCCCCTCCTTTCTTCCTCTGAGATAGACCAGACACCATTTCTCGCATTTTCCATTTGTATTTCAGGAACATTTAAACATTCAACAATCTCAGTTTTTACTTCATATTTTAAAATCAGATGATCCAATTTTCTTTCCAGTCTTTGATAGGAGTCAAAAAGCTCTCGGCATGTGGAAAAAAGAATCTGAAGTGAAATCTTAGAGGTATTTTGAGACGCCATGATGTGTCGCAGTTAAAAATTACAAGCTCTTTTTTTTCACAAACTTCGAAGCACTTTTCTTAGTCTCTTTACAAGCTGTGCAATCTTATCTGATCGTAAACAAAGCCAAGTAATAAAAATGTCAGATCGTGAAGGGGTAATTAGTAGAAAATAAACTTTACGATCCACTTAGGGAGAGTCAGAGGGGGGAGGATGTCGAAGAGTTTCTTGAAGCGTTTAAGAAGTAAAGTAGCCACCAACCATAAATCCATTAACAAAAAACCAATTCGCCGCTGAATTCTTCTGTTCTTTGGTTTCAATTAGCTTAAGTTTTTAATGCGGACAGTCTCTCTTGAATAATAAAATCAGCTTACCAGATGACATCACTTCTGCCATTCTTCTTAGGGGCAACCTGCAGTTTCAGTTAGCACGCAGCTACCACTTCACAGTTCTTTACAGTCCTCTCTAAGCAGGTTACAGAGTTAGCCTCTTGCCCCCAACAATCTGGGTCCTCATTTTACCCACCTTGGAAGGATGGAAGTCAACCTTGAGCCATTCAGGATCGAATTGCTTGTAATCAGCAGAATTAGCCTGCAGTACTGCATTCCATCAGAAAGGAAGGAAGGAAGGAAGGAAGGAAGGAAGGAAGGAAGGAAGGAAGGAAGGAAGGAAGGGCACGTAGACTTCTATACTGCTTCCCAGTGCTTTTACAGCCCTCTCTAAGTGATTTACAGAGTCAGCTTCTTGCACCCAACCATCTGGGTCCTCGTTTTACCCACCTCAGAAGGATAGACGGCTGAGTCAACCTTGAGCCAGTAAGAGTTGAACTGCTGAACTGCAGCTAGCAGTCAGCTGAAGTAGCCTGCAGTACTGCACTCTAACCACTGCACCACCTCGCCTGTATGTAATGATTTACATACAGGTAACCCATAGCCTGCCCTGCACTATGGCCTTCCCGTGCCCTCTACTACATAAGCATCTGTGGGTTTTCAGTGCACAACAATTCAATAATTGTGTGCTAGCAGGTTCCCACTGCAATAAACATTTACAGATGATTGCATAACTGAACGTGGCCGAACCTTGAAGGCAACCCAGCAATTTTAAAACCAGGGATTAGATCCGTAAACGATGCTTTAATTTTGACCCTTTGGTATGATTTTGCAAATATTTCATCGTTTTTAAATTCCAAGTTTACTGGTGCTTTGACCAACCTGTTTATGTCTTGTTGAGTGTGATGCCCTAGTTAATGTACAAACCAGTTAATGCTGAGATGATTTTTGTTGTTGTTGTTGTTGTTGTTCTGATTTAGCTTCATAATCCTAGTGTAGATGAGAACATTGACCTTTCTGCTTTTTTTTGTTTTTGGAAAGTCCCCAACTTACTTCCAAACACTCTGCAGTTTATGAGAGTTTGTCACTGGGCATGCACAGAATCCAGCTTAAGCCCTAAAAAGGATCAGCACCATTTATTTTTATTTTTATTTATTTATTTGTCATACATGTACAAGATAACAAGTAAAGGTATGAACATAAACATGATTAAAGGAAGTAAATACAGATAAATGGGGACAGTAGGACAGGGGACGGAAGGCATGCTGGTGCGCTTATGCACACCCCCTCTTAGGAGTGGGGTGAGGTCCAAGGTAGACAGTTTGAGGCTGAAGCTGTGGGGGGTTTGAGGATGTGACAATGTAACAAGTAGAGCATTCCAGGCGTTGACCACTGTTACTGAAGTTGTATTTTCTGCAATCAAGTTTGGAGCGGTTGACCTTGAGTTTGTATCTATTGTTTGCCTGCGTATTATTGAGGTTGAAGCTGAAGAAGTCATTGATAGGTAGGACATTGTAGCAGACAATTTTGTGTACTACGCTTAGGTCAGATTTATTTAACAAATAAACCCCACTGAAATCTCACTCACACCCACCTAGCATCACTGCCAGCTGTGATATCAAAATGAGAGTCCCAAAGGTGCTTTTTTCAAGAGGCAACTGGACTTTCTGGTTTTTCTTTGAAGACGTTTTGCTTCTCATCCAAGAAGCTTCTTCAGCTCTGAGAAGCTGAAGAAGAAGAAGCTTCTTGGATGACAAGCTGAAGACGCTTCTGGACTGAGGAGCGAGAGGTCTTCAAAGAAAAACCAGAAAGTCCAGTTGCCTCTTGAAAAAGCACTTTTGGGACAACCATGACCTGGAGGACTGAGAATCTCCATAGACATCAAAATGGTACCAGATGTGTCCCGATGCCATGGTGCAAATAGCTGCTTACGCAATTTTGTGTTGTAATGCATGTTATTTGCACCATGACATTGGTGTTTTGGTCACCACACTACAAAAAAGATGTGGAGACTCTAGAAAGAGTGCAGAGAAGAGCAATCAGGATAATGAGGGGACTGGAGGCTCAAACGTACGATGGACAGTTGCAGGAACTGGACATGGCTAGTCTAGGGAAGAGAAGGACCAGGAGAGACATGAGAGCAGTCTTCCAAAATTTGAGGGGCGGCCACAGAGAGGAGGGGGTCAAGATATTCTCCAAAGTACCCGAAGGCCGGACAAGGAATAATGGATGGAAACTGAACAAGGAGAGATTCAACCTGGAAATAAGGAGGAACTTTCTGGCAGTGAGAACAATCAACCCATGGAACAGAAGTTGCCTTTGGAAGTTGTGCGAGCTTCATCACTGGAGGCTTTCAAGAAGAGACTGGACTTCCATATGCCAGAAATGGAGTAGGGTCTCCTGCTTGGGCAGGGGCTTGGACTAGATGACCTACAGGGTCCCTTACAACTCTGTTAATCTGTATACTCCTGAAACGCTCTGCATGCCAGTAAAAAGTTTGTTCAGATTTTGTGTGTCTGTGTGTTCACACACTACACTTCCCAACCATTCCATTGACTAACTCCCAGTTTGCAGAAGAACTGGAACTATAAGCCAACTGAACAGACTGGAATCCCACAATAATCCCAACACCTCACCAATACAATCCTAAGGGTAGCCCTGCCTTAGGAGTTTAGGCAGGTTGTGTGAACAAGACCTGAAAGGGGGGAAAAGGTTGAAAAATGAACATAACAGGTTTTTTTTAAGAAATTCTTTTTTAATTTTTTGTTACATATTTAACTTATAAAAGAGTGTTTTCCCCCTGAACATCTTCTCATATGCATGGTTCATTTTACATCATATTTCCATTTGCAATTTCAGCCATATGATATTATTTCCCTATTTTCCATCTTAAGTTTAATTTCTTCTTAATAATAGATAAACAATATCATTATTTGCCCCTCCATGTTAATCAAATTTAACATTTCATTTCCAACTATTATTCTATTTTACTATAGATAACAAATAGCCTCAAATTTAATTTTTATATAATAAACTTTTCACTTAGTTAATTATCCACAATTAGTAATATTAATCTATTTCCCTTGCATCATATTAATTACAACATAGCTATTAACAATGTTATCCTATTTCATTTTATTCTACTGGTAAATCTTTTTCCTTCTTTTCTCCTTTCCTAACCTCAATGAGCATAGCTTGATGCCTGCTTCAGCTGTCACCTAAAAGAAAAGTCAGCTTTTTCTCTTCTGCTGGTGTCTTCTCCACTACTTAGAAGATTCTCCCTTGGCTTGAGGGGGGGGGGGAATACACTGAACCGGCCTGCATCCCAGCAGCTGTGGGGGACCCTGTTTGTGTTGCATGCTCGACTTCAGCCCAGTGGCCCTTTTCCACAGCAAAGACTTTTGCAGCTGGCGCCTGAATTCCCCGAGGTCAGTGACCTCTGGACCCCCACGAGATTTTGTGGCTGCTGGACTTCTGCAATAATGAGGCTTTGCCGAGAAGCCAAGAGGCCAGCGGCTTCCACAGCCGCTGTCCTTCTGCAAGTCAGAAAAAGTTCTCCACTGAAGAATCTGGCCTCTGGAACTGGGGGAGAAGATTTCCACCAGTAGAAGTAGAACGTTCCTGCAAGGAAAAACCAAATGAGGCGGGTTCAGGTTTGAAGCGATTTCAGGTCAGGGTTTTTTTTCTAATGGTTTTGTTGGAAGACATATCCACCTGATTCACTTCCTAGCGGGGAGAAAGACACTGGAAACGTGGAGGCTGATTGGACAGGCGGTTTAATGGAGCAGAACCATCAAGCATATGGTCCTGGTACAGTTGCCCACATGGAGTTGAGAGAGAGGGGTATTTAAACCCTCTCTTGGGCTTTGCACTTGAACTTCCTGTTCCTATGCAACAATATGTATTTCATTGATTGTTGGAGGGGTCACAGCCAACTTTGAAGATTGTCTGAGTCCAAGACTTGATTGAAGTTTGCTGGGTGATGCAAGGTCCCCACTGAAACTCTGAACTCTGGTGAACTCTGTTGCCAGATGGGTTAATCCTATTATGTCCTGAAAGGCCATGTCTTAATCCATCATCCTGGAACTGGAGGTCTTTTGTCTTGCAGATAGGCAGTCCCAGTCTTTCCCAATGGGCACCAAATATCTGCTGGGGGCAGGGAGCTGGGGCTGAGTTTCTGTCTCCAATAGCATATTTCTCAATCTCTCATCCAGAGAAATATAATATAATGCCTTTTTAATAATTCCAAAAATGTTTCACTCTTCTAGGAGAGAGGTAGTGTCCCTCAGTTTCCTTCCCCCGTCCCTGATCAGCACAATTAAGGGCCAGGAGAGATAATAAAGGTAAAGATTACCCTTGCACATCTGTGCTAGTCATTCCCAACTCTAGGAGGCGGTGCTCATCTCCATTTCAAAGCCGAAGAACCAGCACTGTCCGAAGACTTCTCCATGGTCATGTGGCCAGCATGACTCAATGCCGAAGGTGCACGGAACGCTGTTACCTTCTCAACAAAGGTGATTCCTATTTTTCTACTTGCATTTTTACATGCTTTACAACTGCTAGATTGGCAAAAGCTGGGACAAGTAATGGGAGTTCACTCTGTTATGCAGTGCTAGGGATTCGAACCACCGAACAGCCAACCTTTCTGATCGACAAGCTCAGCATCTTAGCCACTGAGCCATGTGTCCCAAGACAGATAATAGCAAGAGCTATTACCCCAACTGCAGACGGCTGAGGCCACCCTCCGGATGATAACATTGGGAGTGTCATTGAGGAACAACTGGGCAGATGATCCAGTTCAAGTCCTGGTGCAGTTCAGAGCTTTGAATTGAGGAAAACAATATTTTGATTTAGAAAAAGGAATGGGTGAGTCTGGCTGAGCAGCAGGACACCGGTGCCACACTGACGTAACCATGATTGAGTTCTCACAATCCATTGGTTCACAGATTAACACTCGGGACTTGGTTCCTCTGACACACAAAGGCACAAAAAGCTAAGCAAGGTTAACACTACTCCAGCGGATTCTTTGTGCAATTGCAGCTACCTTGGTTAAATGTGTAACTGAAAAACTCATCACAAGTTACCTTGACTAACCAGTCTTTCCTATGCTTTCTTTAAACCAGTGTTTTTCAACCTTGATGACTTTAATACCACCCTATAAAGCCTTAGTAAGACCACACCTAGAGTACTGCATCCAGTTTTGGTCACCACACTATAAAAAAGATATTGAGACTCCAGAAAGAGTCCAGAGAAGAGCAACAAGGATGATGAGAGGACTGGAGGCTAAAAGATACAATGAACAGTTACAGGAACTGGGCCTGGGTAGTCTAGCGAAGAGAAGGACCAGGGGAGACAAGATAGCAGTCTTCCAATATATGAGGGGCTGCCCCAGAGAGAAGGGGGTCAAGCTATTTTCCAAGGCACCTGAAGGCCAGAGAAGGAACAATGGATGGAAACTGAACAAGGAGAGATTCAATCTGGAAATAAGGAGGAACTTTCTGACAGTGAGAGCAATCAACCCATGGAACAGAAGTTGCCTTTGGAGGTTATGGGAGCTTCATCACTGGAGACTTTCAAGAAGAGACTGGATTGCCATCTGTCAGAAATGGTATAGGGTTCCCTGCTCAGGTGTGGGTTGGACTAGATGACCTACAAGGTCCCATCCAACTCTGTTAATCTGTATCAGAAGCATCCTAAAGTTGCCAAAGTTAACTGTAAACTGCTCAGAGACGGTTGCAAAGCACTATGAAGCAGTATAGAAGTCCAGATGCTATTGCTGTTGCAGCCTTCACTGCCCTCGACATCCAAAGGGGGACTCCCCAGGGTGGGATGGTTCACCCACTCCCCTGGCTCGCACCCGTTCTTTTGGCCCAGAGACCCTGCAAGATTGCCTTTCCTGCTTGACTCCACAGCTTCCTCGGCTGACCGGAACAGACGCCAACGTGATCTCTGTCTGCCTCTGATCCTGTGAGATGAGCCAGCTGGTGCTGGGAGCTGATGTCTTGGCGTGTCTTTTGCATGATCACTGGCCTGAGCGTTTCCAGCCAGGCTGATACTCTGACAGCCAAGCAGCTGTTTCGGGTGCCGTATCATGTTCCGAGAAGCAATGCGCTTAGTGGGTGATGGCCCAAAGAAAAGACTTATCCTCTGTCTCCCTCACTCCACCCCCCGAGACCCCCGCCGCACATGTGCAGCAACAGGCCAGTTTTCAAATGTCAATTTTACACCTAATTTAAGAAGAGCTAGCAGGCCTAGGCGTGTTTCCGAACGCAATCCCCATCCATCTTGAAAACCCAAGGAGCCATTTCCTCCCCCGCCCCATAAAGTTCTTTCCAAGGCTTTGAATCCAGGCATTTAACTCCTCCTTTTCCTTGGCTCAGCAGCTAAGATGCTGAGCTTGTCAATCAGAAAGGTTGGCAGTTCAGCAGTTCGAATCCCTAATGCCGCGTAACGGAGTGAGCTCCCATGACTTGTCCCAGCTTCTGCCAACCTAGCAGTTGGAAAGGATGTAAAAAAGCAAGTAGAAAAATAGGAACCACCTTTGGTGGGAAGGTAACAGTGTTCCCTGCTCCTTTGGTGTTTAGTCATGCTGGCCACATGACAACAGAGATGTCTTTGGATAGCACTGGCTCTTCGGCTTTGAAACGGAGATGAGCACCGCCCCCTAGAGTTGGGAATGACTTGTCAGAGTTTGTAGAGATTCTCAGTCATCCAGATCATGGTTGTCTCAAAGGTGCTTTTTTCAGGAGGCAACTGTACTTTCTTGTTTTTTCTTTGAAGACATTTCGCTTTTCATCCAAGAAGCTTCATCCAACAACCATGACCTGAGAATCACTACAGACATTTAGTTATACAATTTGGGATGAACACCCTTGGAATGGTGCGGGAGTAGGAATGGATTTCCAGAGGGGAGGAAAATTGCAAACTACAGGAACCAGGAGCATCACCTCAGGTGACCCTGAGGACACAGATAAACTTCCAAGTGGCCTCAAGGATCCTCTAAATGGATGCAAATGACCAGTTTTGTCTGCAAGGAGTATAAATTGTTCCATTCCCCACCATCCAATGAGAGCTGAATAAGCTTCGGCATTAGGTCGTACTGGCCATATGACCACGGAGACCTCTTTGGACAGTGCTGGCTCTTCAGCTTTGAAACAGAGATGAGCAACGTCCCCTAGAGTCAGGAAGGACTAGCACATATGTACGAGGGAACCTTTACCTTTAATCACTCTTAGAAATCTCTTGAGTTTGTGTCCTATGAAACTTCTGACCTAGTTTTACCCTCAGGATTTGATTTTTATTGGGTTTCTGAAGGAATTTCACCGATAAGTTTTCGTTTTATCCCTCCCAAGTACCAAAGATGTACAAGGGAGATACTTTCTCCTCATGTGGAGGCTTTCAGTCACGCCATCTGGGTCCCCCAATTATCCACCAGATGTTGCTAAAAGATTGTCTAAGCATTCTTCAAAACAAAGTGCAGTTAGACACCCTATTAATATGGCGGGCAGTATTTTGTAGAGGAAGTTTTAATCACAGCCATATCTGTAGAACTTTGGAATGAGCCCTTTCTGTTTCTGGAAATTTTATACATGAGGGGAAACTCTCTCTCTCCCTCAACAAAATTACAGAAACCTGATTTCCCTTTCTACTTCTTCCCATCCAATAATGGTTCAAACCACGATTGCTGGAAGACATCTGGCTTCACAGTTCAATCAATGCAGGTGCATTTTCATCCTCTTGCACTCTGCTTGTTGAAAATCTAGAATCTTTTAATGTGGAATTGCTATCATGCTGACTTCTTCCACCTCATTTACAGATATATGATGGATAACTTTAAGTGGTCCTCATTGTTCCATCTTCGGCCTGATTTTATTCACTTCAAGGCAAGCCCCCCCCCCCCCAGGCCTGGAACCTCTTCCCCACCCCTTCTTGAAGAAATCAAAGACCTCAATGCAAACAGACACAAAGCGATGGGATAATGGCAGGGAAGGTTCGCTCTGCTTCTCAAAGAGATGCTATTACAAGGTATGAGCTGAGTTGTTTGGCATCCCATAACTGTAAAATCCTGCTTCAAGCTCATGGAATAAATACTCGAGGCAGTAAAATATAGAGCAGAGGATTAAATCTTCCAGGTTCCAGCTCCATCATTGTTTCCCTTAAGTGCCCATTTTTGCAATTTTTTTTCCTCACAAAAATTCTGAAGTCTTGCAAGATTTCACTCGTGAGAGAAAAACAATTAAAGAGAGCTAAATTTAAAAGTGCAATTAAAGATTTCTGTATCGTTCCAATTTTAGTATATGTGCTGCCGAAGCGAGCATGCAATTAAAAATTTCTAAATCCCACCCAGAGGTCATGCAGGTGGTATCTTCTGAACTGGGCCTGGCTAGTCTAGTGAAGAGAAGGACCGGGGGGTGGGGGGACATGAGAGCAGTCTTCCAATATTTGAGGGGCTGCCACAGAGAGGAGAGGTCAAGCTATTCTTCAAAGCACCTGAAGGCCAGACAAGGAAAAATGGATGGAAACTGAACAAGGAGAGATTCAACCTAGAAATAAGGAGAAATGTTCTGACAGTGAGAACAATCAACCAGTGGAACAGAAGTTGCCTTTGGAAGTTGTGGGAGCTTCATCATTGGAAGCTTTCAAGAAGAGATTGGACTGCCATTTGTCAGAAATTGTGTAGGGTCTCCTGCTTGGGCAGGGGATTGGACTAGATGACCTACAAGGTCCCTTCTGTTAATCTGTTCAGGATCCCTGTCTTGTCTTTGTTCCCTTTGCTTAGCCTTCTTCAATTTATCTAGAAGTATTGAGAAGTTCATTCAGATTCATTTGCTTGGAAGAAGCATGAACATCTACACTAAAGCCATGGAAGCAATTGGCATACGGTTATTTAACTCCCCAGGATTGTTTTTTTTTAAATTTGAAGGGGAGAGAGTGAGATGGGGAGGGGGGAGGAGGAGGAGGAGGAGGATGAGGAGGAGAAGGAGAAGGAGAAGAAGAAGAAGGAGCATTTTAATTAATCCTCTTTAATAAAACAAACTGAAGGTTGTGGATGGGTTGCTGTTGGCAGTCATTTGCCAATTACTATCAGAAAACCAAGAGGCTGATGGTCTGTTTTTTTGCCAGAAAGCAAGGAACATTTTTTTTTTGCAGCATCCAGTAATGCACACTCATGCCCCACATGCAATGGTGTCACTATGCAGGCAGCTAAGGGGGACGGGGGGGGGGGTTGCACAGGGACATCCCTGTGAAGGTGGACTTCCATCTCTTGTATTGTCTTGGTGCACAGGCCCAGGATTTTGGAGTCCAGAAAAACTGGCTCTCGGAGCCTCGATATGCAGAATTTCAAGCAAGCCTGGGCGCAGAAAGGAAACCGAACAAGGGGGAGGCTAGAAATCCATGTGAATCGGGCTGGGGTATGAGATTGCATCCCAGGTACACAACCTGAGAGACTTTGATGTTTCAGAGCCATGCAAAGAGGGACTCTGGGGCCAGAATGAAATGCATGCACACTTACATTTCATGAAAATTAAGTTAATGTTTGGAGCTAATTGGGAGCTAGTGGAAGGGCTCCCCACTCATAAATGTGGTAAATATTGAGCAAACAATAGATACAAACTCAAGGTAAACCGTTCCAAACTTGATTGCAGAAAATACAATTTCAGCAACAGAGTGGTCAACACCTGGAATGCTCTCCCTGACTCCCTTGTTACATCCTCAAACCCCCACCTTCAACTGTCCACCGTGGACCTCACCCCATTCCTAAGTGTTCCATAAAGGGGGCATGCATAAGTGCCCCAGTGTGCCTACCATCCCCTGTCCTACTGTACCCATTTATCTGTACTCACTTCCTTTGTTCATGTCCATGTTTATACTTATACCTGTTATCTTGTACATATTTGACAAACAAAATAAAATAAATAAAAAACAATAAATATTCCACTCTGTCACATGAAAATCTGAAAATGGGGAGATTTTTTGCAGGCCATACACAGTGTGTGGTCAGAGCTGCCAAGGTCTGCTACAAACTTACGCTAACGTGGAGGCAGAAAGTTGATTGGCCAACTGTGACTTCCATTGTCACCACACACTCAAAGTTCTCAGGGACACATAAGTGACTCTCGGGTCCCCTATTGTCAATCTCTGTTCTCTAGAATGCCTGAAAGAAACATTTGTGGTTAATGGTGATAAGGAATATTCTTTATTGGCCCAGAGTGATTGGACACACAAGGAATTTGTCTCTGGTACATAAGCTCTCAGGGTACATACAAATACCAAAGTGGTAAGCCATAGATCTGTGATGGTGAACCTATGGCATGAATGCCCGAAGTGGTGTGGAGCCATGTCGCCTGGCATTGTCCATTCCTCTTCCGGGTTTCTGGCATGCATGCACAAGTGATGATCAGCTGGCAGTGCTGAAAACTGGAGGAGCTGGTCTTCCATTTTCCAGCATGAGCATCTGCAGCAGCCAGTTTCATTTGTCATCTTCTCTCATCTTAATTGGAAGATTTGCTGAGCGGCATGGATGCACAGGCCGAAAACCGGAAATTCATTTTCTAGTGCGCGCATGCCTCCTGGGCAGCTCCTCTTCCTTGTCGTGTCCCAGACAAGCATGCACAAAGTGCTCCCTTTTCAGCATTCAGTGCCATGCGTACACACGCTCATGCCATCACAGCCATAGATCATAAACCATAAGATACAAACAAGTGATAAATCATAAAATACCAGAAGGAGAAGATAGTAGGAAACATAAGAAGATGAGAAATGATGAGAATTGAAACAGTGCTGTGGGAATTAAGTGTTCGGCAGAGTGATGGCACAAGGGAAAAAAATATCTTTATATCTGGTTGTTTTGGCATGCACTGCCTGATAGTGGCATCCTGAGGGGAGAAATTGAAATAGTTTATTTCCAGGATGTGAGAAGTCTGTAGATATTTTCTCAGCCCTTTTTCTGGCTCGTGCAGTGTGCAGGTCTTCAGTGGAAGGCAGACTGGTTGCAATTGTTCTTTCAATAATCAATGAGATTTCCATATCTTGTTATTTTTAGTGGGAGAACTTGCAAGTTTTCTTCATAAATGCAATGGAAGAAGATTGATATTTTTAAAAATGAATTGAATGTGTTGTTCATCCAGATAGACAGCGGAGAGTTCAGTTTTAAATATCTAGCATTGACAAGATATTTCTTCTTTCCATGGTATTTGTTGTTCAGATATGTAGTTTCCACCTCTTCATGTTTTTGGGATGTTTTTGTTAATGACGTACAAAAAGAATTTTGGGCGGGATAAAGGTAAAGGTTCCCCTCGCACATAACTCCTAGTCGTTCCTGACTCTAGGGGGTGGTGATCATCTCCGTTTCAAAGCCAAAGAGCCAACGCTGTCCAAAGACGTCTCCGTGGTCATGTGGCTGGCATGACTCAATGCCCAAGGCGCACGGAGCGCTGTTCCCTTCCCACCAAAGGTGGTTCCTATTTTTCTACTTGCATTTTTACAGGCTTTCGAACTGCTAGGTTGGCAGAAGTTGGGACAAGTTGGGCTCATTCCATTACGTGGCATTAGGGATTTGAACCACTGAACTGCCGACTTTTCTGATTGACAAGGTCAGCGTCTTAGCCACTGAGCCACCATGCCATTTGGACACTACAAAATTTGCACTTTTAACAAAGTATATAGGATAGGTAAAAGAAAGAAAGAAAACATTCAAAATGACCTTTGTAAGTTAGACAAACCGGATGAAAATAAGAGGAAAAAATTGAATGAAAATAAATGTCAGCTCACATGAAAAGTTAAAACAAATGCATAAATATAAGATGGGAGATACTTGACATGGTATCTGATTTAATGCATGAAAATGTTCTTGGAATGGTAACTGATTACATGCTGAACAGAATCTCACAGTGCAATCTATTTCCCACCCACCCCAAAAAAGGCAAATGTAATTTCAGGCTGCATTAATGGAAACAAGAACACTTTCCATATCACAAGAAATGTTTATTCCTCCAAAGTTCTGCATTGATCAGGTCATGTTCTAGACCAGGGATGTCAAATTCAAGGCCCGTGGGCCAGATCCAGCCCACAGGGTGCTTAGATCTGGCCCTGGAAACAGGGAAGGGCTGACCTCCAGTGGGTCTGCCAGCAAAAATGGAGCTTTGGCAAGCACCTAAGATCTGTTTTCAATGGCGAGGACAAGAGAAGGCCATCGTGGCCAATAATGCCCACCCTCCCAATCCACTGAGCTCGGTTTTAGCTTGCAGAGGGCTAGCAAAACAAACTCAAAGCAAAACAAAAAAAATGGGGAAAGGTTTCCCCTTTTGCAGGCACCCCCCCAGTGGTGGGTTCTGGATCCAGTTGCAACAGGTACGCTTGTACCGGTATGAGAGTAAAGAAGATTGGATGTGGTTCAGGGGTGGAATTCTACTGGTTTGGACCAGTTCAGGTGAACCGTTAACTCTGACTATCAGTTGAGAGTGAACCGGTTTGCTCTGACTATCAGCTGGGAGTGAACCAGTAGCTCCAACTATCAGCTGGGAGTAAACCGGTTTGCTCCGACTATCAGCTGGGAGTGAACCAGTTTACTCCGACTATCAGCTGGGACTGAACTAGTTTGCTCTGACTATCAGCTGGGAGTGAACCAGTAACTCCAATTATCAGCTGGGACTGAACCGGTTTGCTCCAACTATCAGCTGGGACTGAACCGGTTTGCTTCGACTATCAGCTGGGGCAGAACCCGTTTGCTCCAACAGCTGGGAGTGAACCGGTTTGCTCTGACTATCAGCTGGGAGTGAACTAGTAACTCCAATTATCAGCTGGGACTGAACCAGTTTGCTTCGACTATCAGCTGGGGCAGAACCCGTTTGCTCCAACTATCAGCTGGGAGTGAACTAGTAGCTCCAACTATCAGCTGGGAGTGAACCGATTTGTTCCAACTTTGAAGTGGGCCCACCTACCCTCACCTGCGCTGTACTCACCTCTATTTCCTTTTCCGAAGCCCTGCTGATTGGCGCAGCAGAGTGGATTGAGTGCCTCAGCTGTTTTCCTTGCCAGCTGTAATGCGGAAGGTGAGTTTTCTGTAAACTGCACCAAGCACTCAGCAAGCTGGTTGTTAAACCTGTAGGATCCCTCCCCTGATGTTGTTGTTCTTGCTGTTTTGGCCATGGCAATGTGTGGCACTCCCTAGAAATACAGGTGAAAAGGACCCTAATGCCAAAGGCTGCCTTGGGCAAAGAGTTCCTTCTGGCCCAAATTAAACAGAACTGAGGTTTGTGCTGTAATTCCTATTATCAGTACAATGCAGAGAGCTGGAATTAATTGGAGAGAACATTAAATGAGCCCTTAGTTTGGCACAAACATGGCAGGAAGGCCCACTTGATTGACCCGCCCCCATCACCCCCACCTCCATCAAGCCTCGCCTTGGAAGGAATTAATGCTCTGTTTTCTTTGACTTATTTCTCTTCTGTGGCTCAGCGAGGTGGCTGGTCTGTGAGCACATTTTGTCCTGTTGGTTTGGCTCCAATCTGCCCATTTCTCCCCTTGCTCAGGCTGATGAAAAATGCCCTGGGAAGGTTTGCAACCAACAACCAACACCGCAGCCAAAAAGGGAGCTTGGCTTATAGTCTACTCTTAATACCAGGACTGTGAAAAAAAGAGGGGTGGGTGAGAGAAGAACAAAAGAACATTTTGATAAACATTAAAAGTATATAAACATGTGTAAGCATAGCATAGCATAGAATAGAATAGAATAGAATAGAATAGAATAGAATAGAATACCAATAGCACTAACAATAGCATTAACAATAGCACTAACAATAGCACTAACAATAGCACTAACAATAGCAATAAGAATGGAATTGAATGGGATGGAATTGAATGGAGTAGGGTAGAGTAGCGTAGAGTAGGGTAGGGTAGGGTAGGGTAGGGTAGGGTAGAGTAGAGTAGAGTAGAGTAGAGTAGAATAGAATAGAATAGAATAGAATAGAATAGAATAGAATAGAATAGAATAGAATAGAATAGAACAGAACAGAACAGAACAGAACAGAATTCTTTATTGGCCAAGCGTGATTGGACACACAAGCAATTTGCCTTTGGTGCAGATGCTCTCAGTGTACATAAAAAGAAAATAAACATTTGTCACGAATCATAAGATAAAACATTTAATGATAATCATAGGACACAAATAAGCAATGAAATCATACTAGGAAAGAGTCAATAGAAATCGTAAGGATACAAGCAACAAAGTTACAGTCATACGGTCATAAGTGGGAGGAGATGAGTGATAGGAACGATGAGAAGATACACATATATACATACATATACAGTCTAAATATACACATCAGCTTTCTAGCCTTTGGTAGCCATTGCAAGATAAAAGCCTCTTCGGCAGGGTCTATGACAATTCGCCCCATCCAATTCGCCATGGCTAACTCACAATGGTCAATTGACCACAGTCAACCTGTGAGTTAGCCATGGTGAGTTGGTGACAAGTTGGCTGGAGCGAACTGGCTGCAGTGAGTTGGCCCATTCCATCTTCTGCATGTTCCCAACCCATAGAGTCCTGAACTTTCTTTCACCAGTTGGGCCCGCCATACTTGCTGATGTCATTGATCCATCTTCTTTTAGATCTCTTTTGTGGATGCTTTTGATCGAGTGGGATCTATTCTAAGACCACCTTGGTCCATCTGCCCTCAGTTCTTCTTGCTAGGTCGTGACCAGCCTATTTCCATCTCCATTCTTTTACTCTCCTTACAATATCATATGCTTTCATTTGTTCTCTCATCCATGCGCAGGTCTTTCTATCTTGTCTTGTGATGCCGAGCGTGGATCTTTTTCATGGTCCTTTGTGCCACTCTTAGCTTTTGTATCGATTATGATGTTAATGTCCATATTTCGCTGGCATATAGTAGAGCAGGTAGCACACACTGATCGAAAACCTTTCTCTTCAAGCAGGGGGGGGGAGTTTTTTCTTGAAAATTATGCCTAGCTTGCTGAATGCCGGCCAACCACATTTAATACGCTGTTCAATTTCCTTTTTGTATCACCTTCCATTCATATCCATTGGTTAAGGTATACAGTAGTGGCCATAATTGTGGAAACCTTTTGGGAAAAGTGTATTTTTGAGGTTTGATGGCTAATAACACGTTATTTTCCAGTAGTACCATAAAATTATATATCAATGGAAAGATAAATTAATCAAGAATGTAATGCAACAAAGTTTGTTCAATTATCTGTATTCTATGAAAAGTTATAGACAAATAACCAGAAAAAGGAAGCACAACTTGCTTAGGAAGCTATCTCTGGTAGCTTTCCTTTATTTCCTTCACATGATAACAGCTGCAGAACTAAAAGACTTGGTTCACTCCATGGGAAGACATTGTAAGGCTGTAATTCATGCTAAAGGTTGCCCAGCTAAGTGATTATTATGACATGATTATTTTTGTATATCTCTTTTTTTTTCTGTCTAATAGCAAATCCTTCATAAATATTATTGCATTACATTCTTGATTAAATTATCTTTTCATTGATATATAATTTTATGATACTTCTCAAAAAAAAGTGATGTTATTAGCCATCAAACCTCACAAATATTGTACACTTTTCCCAAAAGGTTTCCACAATTTTGGCCACTACTGTACATAATACACATACACGTGCATACATATACACACACCTGAACAGCTCTTGAACCAGAGGTGGGTTTCTGCCAGTTCAGACCAGATTGGGCAAACCGGTAGTGTCGCATGAGAGCGCACACATGTGCACAAGCAAACCGGTAGTAAAAAAAAAAATTGAAACGCATCACTGTCTTCAATTCAAGGTTAAAAAGGGGGGAGGGGCTGAGGAATGCAGTTCTGGCAAAACCATTCTGGAGTTCCAAGTTGGTCCCATTGCTTGAACCAAAAGGTTTTTTTTCCCCCATTCTAATCCTAGATATGAAAATCAGCTGATTTCCACCTCTGGGATTAGAATGCAAAAGATTTTGCATTTGACGCCTTCGGTATTTCCATATGTAAGATTAGAATGCAAAAGGCTTTAGTTCAGCCAGTGGGAGCCGCTTGGAACTCCAGAAAGCTCAATGCCTCCTAATATGGCATTAAAAAGTAGCTTTAGATGTGGGCATGACTGGATCATGATGAATACCAAATAGTAAAGATCTCCTATCTTTATTCTCAGTTGTTCCCATTCCATGTCATAATATAAAACTGCTTTCAAAAGCTTCCAGAAAAGAGTGTTTCAGAGAAATTCTAGTGGGCACAACAAATTGGCCAAGGCTTGAGGAAATGTTCTTAGTTCATCCTCCATTTTGCCTTCCTCTCTCCATCCCTCTGCAGCCTTCCTGGTTTCCTGCCCTTCGAGCCCAGGAAAAGACCTTCAGAGCAGGGAACTCCTTCAGGGGAAGGGAGGGGGCTGGGGTTTCCAAACAATGTTCCTGTCATCCCAACAAGAAAATTCCACCTGTGGAAAGAAAAAAAGTTGGCATATTTTGCTTGGCAAATTCCAGAGAAATTGCCCACCCAACCTCTTAGCCTTCCACTGGGGTGGAGAATTTGTAAAAGGCATCCATGTCCCAAAATAGAAGCTAAGAGTCTTACAACTGGAGGGGATCTTATATCAGGAAAAAAATTCTTTATCTGGGTTATTCTATTGTTCTTTCTATCATGTGCATCCATGCCATCAAGTCCCAACAAAGTTTGGAATGGTATAGGACCCTGATGGCGAACCTACTGCACCGGTGCCAGAGGTGGCATGCAGAGCACCATCAACAGCTGCTCTTCTAATTTCCAGTGTGCACATGTATGTCAGCCAGATGGTCTTCAGAGGCTCCAGAGTGCTGGAAAATGGCCTGAAAATGGTTCTTAATTCAGGTTATCATTAACGATCTTGGATAAATATCTTACCGATGTTGGGAAACAAAGCAAGGCACATTTAATTCTTCCTCCAGGCTGTCCTTACCGCTATAATGGGCCTCTCAGCGGCCTGAGGAGATCAAGGGTTTTACGGCTCATGTGAGTTTCCACAAGTGCTATTTTATGGCTTGCCTTTGCATTCATTCAGATGCCCATTTGATGGGAAATCCCAGGAAGAACCTGCTCCTGAAGTTTGAAAATTTTCCCTGCCCTTCCAGAATTCAGCTCAAAAGAGGAAGAGAGAGGAGGAACTTCAAGTTCTCTTTTTGGTAACCACAGATGAAAGGACAAGCTTTTCTACTTCCTATTTCAATAAAATTTCTGGGTGTTATCCTAAAAGAGGACCTGATGTGAAGCACTCACATTGCAGCCCTGATCAAAAGGGCACAGCAGAGATTATACTACCTGAGACTTCTCAGGAAACAGCAACTGAATGGAAAACTGCTGGTGACCTTCTACTGCTGCATCATAGAGAGTATTTTAACTCACTGCACCTGTGTCTGGTTTGCCAACTGCACACCAGCAGATAGGACAGCGCTCCAGAAGGTCAACATCATTGGTCAGAGGATCATGGGTTGCCCCTCCCCTCTTTGGAAGAGCTTTATAACTCCCGTTACCTTAAGAAAGTTCAAAACATTCTTAAAGACCCATCTCATCCTGGGCACCTCTTTTTTTTTGAACTATTACCACCTGGCAGCCAGTACAGGACAGTAAAAACAGGGACAAATAGGCTGAAAAACAGCTGCTGTTCCTGGGCAGTAACCATATTGAATTCTATGGTATAGTGCAATATCGGGTTTTCCATTTCAATTATATCAAATGTAAAGGATGTATGTTTGTGTTTTTATTTTTAAAGTTATAATGTACACTGAAGACAGCATTTAATTCCATTGTACCATGTTCAGTGACAATAAACTAAACTAAACTAGAATTAAAGTGCTGGTCTTGAATTCTTTGTGTGCTCCGATTTCAGGGAGATTTTTTTTTGTCCTTCCAAGTTGCAGGAATGAGGCATATCTAATATAGTGAAAGAAGAACTAGCTGTGACATGATAGCCATGTTCCAATATTTGAGGGGTTCCTATAAAGATGAGGGGATCAACCTATTCTCCAGAGCACTTAAAGGCAGGACAAGGAACAATGGATGAGAAGCAACCTAGAACTAAGAAGAAATTTCCTGACAGTCAGAACAATCAACCTATGGAATAGCTTGCCTTCAGAAGTTGTTGTGCTCCATCACTGGAGGCTTTCAAAAAGAGACCAGGCAATCATTTGTCTGAAATGGTATAGGGTCTCCTGCCCAAGCAGGGGGGGTGGTTGGACTGAAAGACCACCAAGGTCAATTCCAATGTTATTATTTTATTCTATCATTCTAATCTATGAAGGAGAACTTTCCTCTGAAATTCCTTTCACAGAAGAATAGAATAGAATAGAATAGAATAGGAGTAGAGTAGAGTAGAGTAGAGTAGAGTAGAGTAGAGTAGAATAGAATAGAATAGAATAGAATAGAATAGAATCCAACCCCCTATTTCAAACAAATTGGCGGTCCACAGTCTCTCCTTAAAAGCCTCCAGTGATGGAGCATCCACAATTTCTGGAGGTTTCTGTGCCACTGGTTAATTGTCCTCACCGTTAGGAAGTTTCTCCTTAATTCCAGGTTGCTTCTCTCCTTGATTAATTTCCATCCATTGTTTCTTATCCTGCCCTCTGGTGCTTTGGAGAATAACTAACCTTCTTCTTTGTGGCAGTCCCTCAAATACTGGGATACTGCTATCATGTCACCCCTAATTCTTCTTTCCTTTAGACTAGCCAAACCCAGAGCCTGCAGCCATTCTTCCTATGGTTTAGCCTCCAGGCCTTTCATCATCTTAGTTCCTCTTCTTTGCACTTTTTCCCAAAGTCTCAACATCCTTTTTGTAGTATGCTGTGGTATTTCAGGTGTGGTCTTCCTAAGGCTTTATAAAATGGTACTAATACTTCACATGATTTTAATTCTATGCCTCTGTTTATACAACCCAGGATTGTATTGACTTTTTGGCTGTTGCCACAACCTGCTGGCTGATATTCAAGTGATCATCCACTAGGACTCCAAGGTCCCTCCCAAGTTACTCTTTTTGAGCCAGGTTTTGCCTAATCTGTACTTATACCTTTGATTTTTTTTCCTGCCTAAAAGTAAAACTTTGCTTTTCTCCACATTAAAATTTATTTTTGTGGATAGGGCCCATTTTTCAAGTCTGTCGAGATCTTTTTGGGTCCTGAACATGTCTTCTGGGGTGTTAGCTTTTCCTGCCAGCTTAGTGTCATCTGCAGATTTGAGGAATTCCCCTTCTATTCCCTCATCTAAGTTGTTTATGAAGATATTGAAGAGTACTGGGCCTAAAACAGAGCCTTGTGTTCATGGTACCTGTTTCCCTGAAAATAAGACCTCCCCGGATAATAAGCCCAATCCGGCTTTTGAGTGCATGCGCTAAAATAAGCCCTCCCTGAAAATAAGCCCTCCCCAAAGATACTGCAACACAGCAGCAGCCACGAGGTGACCACGCTTGCCGCCTCCTGCACCTCAAAAATAATAAAACCTTCCTGAAAATAAGGCCAAGCGCTTATTTCGGGGGTCAAAAGAAAATAAGACCCTCTTATTTTCATGGAAATACGTTAGTGCTATGCTCAACTGCAGTGGCTTGCCTCCAGAAATTATGGATGTTTCAACACTGGAAGTTTTTAAAAAGAGATTGGACAGTCATTTGTTTAAAAGGACACAGAGTTTCCTGCCCAAGCAGGGGGTTGGGCTAGAAGACCTCCAAGGTCCTTTCCCACCCTGCTATTCTGTTAAAAATGACAACCTGCCACAACATAGTTAAATCATTTCCCATTTATTTTTTATTTAATGAAAGTAGTGAATGTTACCCTCAAGGGCTGAAAGAAACAGTTTTTATATTTTACAGACAATTATGGCTGCCTTGAATCTTTCTTGGACTCCAGATTCCCTCTCTGATGGTGGAAGGAAGAGTTAATCTGAGGGGAGAAAGGAAAGGAAGTCATCTTTATTTCCAAATTAAAGAGAAATGGGAGGGGGGAAAGCCCCTCTTTTTCTGCACGAGTGCAAGATGTGGGCAGCCGCTGGTGAGAAGAAGCGGAGTGAGAGAAGCTGAATGCTAATGAGTTGTCAGGGCTTACAAAGCTTTTGTCTCGCTTTATCCGGTCCCCAATAAAAGAATTAATTGGACAGAAAAATGGCAGGCTACCGAATGCACAACTAATTAAGGTGCCCTGAATACTCCGGCCAGGCACGTTGTGGAGGTGGGGGGGGGGGGCAGGAATGCCAAACTGTCCCTTCGTCTGACGCTGGGTCTATGAGGCCGTTGCATCAACCGGCAAATCCTTTGGAAATTCAAGTTCACAAAGGACTTGAAGTCAGTCCTGTTCTGATGCCCATTTTGTATGGATGTGTTTATGTGTGTGTATGCATGGGGGTGGGGGTGCGTGTTAGCAAACACGGCTGCATCCCTCCAACCCCTTTCCAGGCTCAATATGGCTGGGCGGGGTGGAGGCCAGAGCTGGGACTCCTTTTGTCACACTGAAAATTGTAGCCTTTTTACATTCTGGTGGGAATTTCAGCACTGTGGAGCTGTACAGTCCCTGGGGCTGCTGGCCTCGCTCAGCTCCGAAGCCTCCCTGGTCATCCTTCCACCGATTTCCAGGACCCAGACTGGACTGTCCTTTGCACAGAGGGCTTCCAGATGTAAAATTTCCATTTGAGGTAATGGGAAATTCCCTTTTCCTCCCACTGTAGTTTGGCTGACTCAAAAGGCATTTTGTTTTTCCTTTGAAGATGCTCATTTTCAACAACTTCCAGGTTCAACACCAGCCCTGGGTTCCACTTTTTGTTACCACCAGTTTGCTGCTCCCACGCCTGCCCCTTCTGCGCATGCGCCCACCCTTCTGCGCATGCACTTTGCTCACCCGCACGCCTTCTGCGCACGCGCCCAGCCTCAATAACGTGCCTAAATAGGACAGCATAGAGCCAGGGCGGCTGGGCCTGCAATTCCCACTACCGGTTCGAGCAAACTGGTCCGAATCGGCTGAATACCACCTCTCTTCAACCTATCCCATTGTGTTCCTAATTTTGAACCTCACTTCTTTTTTCATTCTTAAGGTTTGATGTGGTGGCACTGTGGTTAGACTGCAGCAATGCAGGCTAACACTGCCCACAACCTGGAGTTTAATCCTGACTGGCTCAAGGTGGACTCAACCTTCCATCCTTCTGAGGTCAGTAAAATAAGGACCTAGATTGTTGGGGATGAGATGCTGACACTGAGGGGCATAAAGCACTGTAAAGTAGTTACTTTGCACAACTTCACTCAAAATGTTGGATTTGAATGGGGAAAACCCAGGTTCCAGTTAGTTAGTTAGTTAGTTAGTTAGTTAGTTAGTTAGTTAGTTAGTTAGTTAGTTTACTTTGTTGTCATTGCACCTCGTACAATGAAATTAAATGCCATCTTCAGTGTACATTATAACTATAATGTTATATGCCCCGGCCCTTTGGAACGATCTACCCCCTGAGATCCGGACCCTCCCCACTCTCCTGGCCTTCCGTAAGTCTGTTAAGACCTGGCAGTTCCGGCAGGCCTGGGGCTGTTGATCTTGACTGAACTTCAGCCCCATTATAACTGAGTACTTGTTGTGTTTTCTGTTTTTGAGTTGTACTGTCTTGTGTTTTAATCTTTTTAAATATTTTTTTAAAATTGTTTTTATGTAAGCTGCCCGGAGTCCTTCGGGATTGGGCAGCATACAAATCTATTAAAATTACAAATTACAATTACAAATTATAAAAATAAATCACAAACACACATCCTTCACATGCCATACAATTGAAATAAAAACCCCTGCTATTGCATTAATATTGCACTATACAGGATAATTCAATATAGTTCCTGTCCTGGGATAGAAGCTGTTTTTCAGCCTATTTGTCCATGACTTTATTGTCCTGTACCATCTGCCAGATGGCAATAGTTAAAAAAAAAGGTTGCCCAGGATGAGATGGATCTTTAAGGACGTTTTGAACATTCTTTTTTTTTTCTTTTTTTTTTTGCAGATTAAAATATATTTATTTGTCATATTTTGTCATAAATATTTTAATACATTCAATAAAATTTAAAATGTGAAACATAAATATTATCCAGTATTTAGATTATATTTATACTGGATTTCTGCTACTCAGATTCACCCTGACTGTAGTCTTCAACAATATAACTTGAATCATATTCTTCAGTTTGAGTTTCAATTGTTCTCTTCTCCAGTTCATCTGTTTGAGTGTTTTGAACATTCTTAAGGCAGTGGAAGCTCTAAAGCTCTTCCAAAGAGGGGAGAGGGCAACCTATGATCTTCTGGGCAATGACTTTAACCCTCTGGAGCGCTCTACTATCTGCCACCATGCAACTGGCAAACCAGACACAGGGGCAGTAAGTTAAAATACCCTCTATAGTCTCCCCAAAACCATGAAGGCTCAGTAAGTCTCAACCAATTCTCTTTCAACCCAAGAGCCTGGGTGATATTCTGGATAGGTTGTTGGATTAGGAATGGGAGAGTCCTCCTGAAGCAAGGCAAGCTAATGGGATAACTTTGAGCCAGCCGTTCTCTGTCAGCCCAGAATGTCTCATTAGGCTTCAGTGATGGCAAACCTTTTTTGCCTCAGGTGCCAAAAGCACACACACCCGCGCATGCCTACCCCCATAATTTAACCCCCACACACACACACACCATGCCCCCTGCGCATGCATGTGTGACCCTTCTCCCCACTGCCCCATGCATGGGTGCATAGCTTTTTTGGAGCCTGGACAAAAACTGCCTCCCCACCCGCCCGGAGGCCCTCCGGAAGCTGGAAACGGCCGATTTTCCAACATCAAGTGGGCCCGGTAGGTCCATTTTTTGCCCTCCCCAGCAGTGATGGCAAACCTTTTTTTGGCTGCCATGCCAAAAGCAGGGGGAGCACAGGGGGGGTCATGCGCCAGCATGCCATACCCATAATGCTATGCGTGCACCCCCCCAGCGCGCATGCATGCGCGCAATCAGCAACCCCCTTCCACTTTTGCCACTGTTTTTTTTTGTTTTCCCCAGGCTCCAGAGGCTTTCTAGGAGCCTGGGGAGGGCAAAAACAGCCTCTCTGCCCCCCACCCTCTGGAGGCCTCAGGAGCTTCCCTGAGGCCTCCGGAGGGCAAAAAACAGACCTACGGGGAACCCGGAGGTTCGGGAATTGTGACTTCCGGTTTGTTCGTAGAGCCAATTTTTGACCTCCAGAGCCTTCAGGGAAGCCTTCTGACAGCTCCAGAGGTCAAAAATTGACCCTATGGGAATCTTCCAGATTCCCCGTAGGGCCTCTGTAGGAGGCTTCCCTGAAGGCTCCAGAGAGCAAAAAATGCCCCTATGAGCAAACCGTAAGTTCGTTTCTGAACTTCCAGTTTCCCCATAGGGCCGTTTTTTTGTCCTTGCAGGGAAGCCTCCTGAGGGCAAAAAATGGCCTCAAAAGAAGGCCGAAGTCAGCTGGCCAGCGTGCTTGCCCTGACTAATGGCTCTGCATGTCACCTATGGCAGGCGTGCCATAGGTTCGCCATCACGGCTCTGGAGGCTTTTTTGGAGCCTGGGAAAAGCAAAAACGGCCTCCCCTGCCCCCCCCCCCCGAGGCCCTCCGGAGGTCAGAAACAGCCTGTTTTCTGACTTCCTGTGGGCCCGGTATGTCCGTTTTCCGCCCTCCCCAGGCTCCAGAGGCTTTCTGGGAGCCTGGGGAGGGCGAAAAACAGCCCACTCCCGAACTTCTAGTTTGTGCATTGAGCGGTTTTTTTGCCCTCTGGAGGCTTCAGGAAAGTCTTCAGAGGGCGAAAAACGGCTGAAAATCAAGGCCGAAAATCAAGGCCGAAAATCAAGGCCGAAAATCAGCTGGAGCTGACAGGGCAACGCCTCACGTGCCCTCAGAAATGGCTCCGTGTGCGACTTGTGTAAGGTGACCAGATTTTCAGATTGGTAAAGAGGGACACCTTTGATCGGGGGGGGGGAGGGAACTGGCCGCGGCGGTTACTACCAGCCCGCGGCCTCGCTAGGGACGTCTGGTCACCTTAATTATACACATCCTCTCTCTCTCTATCCATCCATCCATCCGTCTGCCTATCTGCCTGCCTATCTGTCTATCTAGTTATGGTATCCCTCTCCCTCTTTCCCCCTCTCTTTCTCCATCCATCTATCTGCCTGCCTACCTATCTCTCTCTCTTTCTCTCTATCCATCCGTCTATCTGCCTGCCTATCTGTCTATCTAGTTATGGTCTCTCTCTCTCTCTCTCTCTCTCTCTCTCTCTCTCTCTCCCTCTCTCCCTCTCTCCCTCTCTCCCTCTCCCTCCCTCATCTCATTATCATCTATCTCAGTGTTTCTCCACCTTGAAGACTTCTGGGAGTTCTGGGAGTTGAAGTCCACACACTTTCAAGTCTCCAAGGTGGAGAAACACTGATCTATCTAATTAATATAATTATTTCTCCCTCTCTTTTTCACTCTCTCTCCAGCGCACACATGCAAATGCATAGGGCAGCCCACCTCACACACAGGTAACTCCGGGCGGCTTACAACATTATGATGCACGTCTCCCCATAGGAGAGGAGATGGGGAAGCCGGGGGCCCGGAGATCACTCAGGGGATGCCGAGGATGCCCCAACTCAGCCCCTCTTCCCACTCCAATCCTGTGCCGCTACTTCCTCCGAGCGCGGCACTTTACTCACTCCTTGGAGTGTTCGCAACTTTGCTCCTTCCAATTTCTCGGCCCGGGAGGCTCACCAGGCTCCGCCTACCCCAGGCCCCCATTGGTCCAGTGGGCCGAAGAACGCGAGAGGGGTGCGGTTGGGAGGGAAAAGCGCTTGGCGCGAAGAAGGACTTTCTTCCAACCAGCGGAACCCTCTGGCGCAATCGGGCTGCGATCGGCGGCCGTCCTTGCTACAATCCGTGCCGCCTGCCGCATCAGCGGAATCTAATTCAAGAGATCTTAATCTTGACAGCATTGTTGGGATCTGCGGTGAAGAAATTACTTTAATCAGTGGGGTAAAGTTCTTTCTTTCGCTCGCCCGAGCTCTGATGAGGGGGAAAGAGAGGACTTTCCTTACGCCCGCATCAGAGCTTGGGGGGGGGGGAGAAAGGACTTTACCCCATTGATTAAAGTAATTTCACCCGCAGACCCCAACAACGCTGTCAAGATTAAGATCTCTTGAATTAGATTCCGGCTGATGCGGCAGGGGCTGCGCTGGCGGGGACGGGCGGAGGGGATGGGACTTGGAGCCCTACGATCTTGGCGAGTGGGGAGTCCCATCCCATCCCCACCCATCCCTGCCAGCGCAGCCGGGCTGCAATAGGTGGTGCTGCAATCTGATGAGGCGCCGCCCGCCTCATCAGTGGAATCTAATTCAAGAGATCTTAATCTTGACAGCGTTGTTGGGATCTGCGGGTGAAGAAATTACTTTAATCAGTGGGGTAAAGTCCTTTCTCCCCCTCCCCCCCCAGCTCTGATGTGGGCATAAGGAAAGTCCTCTCTTTCCCCACATCAGAGCTTGGGCGAGCGAAAGAAAGAACTTTACCCCACTGATTAAAGTAATTTCTTCACCCGCAGATCCCAACAACGCTGTCAAGATTAAGATCTCTTGAATTAGATTCCGGCTGATGCGGCAGGCGGCACGGATTGCAGCAGGGACGCCCGCCGATCGCAGCCCGATTGCGCCAGGGGCTGCGCTGGCGGGGATGGGTGGAGGGGATGGGACTTGAAGTCCTATGATCTTGGCGAGTGGGGATTCCTGCGATGGGATTTGGAGTCCGATGCCCCTGGCGATTGGGGATTCCGCTGGTTGGAAGAAAGTCCTTATTCGTGCCAAGTGCTTTTCCCTCCCAACCACACCTGGGGGACACAGGGAAAGGTGCCCGCTCGCCAGTCCGCCCGGCCACCCTTGGGCTCCTGGGGCAGCACCTCCCCAGCGCCTTCCTTCGTGCCTTGCGGAGTTTATCGCACACAGGACAGGCGCGACCTGGGAGACACAGGGAAAACTCCGCAGGGCGCGAAGGAAGCAGTGCGGCAGCGGCGGAGCTGCGAAGGTGCTGCCCCCGGAGCCCAAGGGTGAGCGGGCTGGCGAGCGGGTGCCTTTCTCGCACACAGGGAAGGGGAGGAGGGCAGCAGTGGCTGTTTCACTAACCCCGCGCAGGTTACTAAAGGCCCTCAGCAGCAGCAGCAGCAGCCACCGACCTCGCGCGACGGTCCTTGGGGGCGCTGCGGAAGCCCTGCCAAAGCGCCCCTTTCCCAGCTCGGAGCAGGATGAGCAGCGAGCGGAGCCTCGTTTAAAACGATGGCCGTGGCCGCTCGTTCGCTCCGCCGCTCTTGCGTGGAGGTCTGAGGAGGCAGAGGGGTGGGAGGGGCGCGAAGGAACCAGCGCGGCGGCACTTGGTGAGCGGGCGCCTTTCTTGCACACAGGGAAGGGGAGGAGGGCGGCGGCAGCTGTTTCACTAACCCCGCGCAGGTTACTAATTCCCGGTGTACTCACCAGTGAAGCAGCAAAACAAAGCAAACGGCCGCGAAGGCGAAATGAAATGGAGACTCCTGCGACTCATGCAGCGTGCTAAGCGGACTCCAGCCAATCAGTGAGCTGGCTGGGATGGAAAACTTTAAGCACGACACGTTTTCCATCCCAGCCAGCTCACTGATTGGCTGGAGTCCAGGCCAATCAGTGAGCGGCAGGCTGGGCTGGCTTAGATTTTTAGTGTAGATTGAATAGATGGGGGAACGGAACGAGTGAGCTAGCGGCAGCTGATGATGGGCGGGGGAGCCAGCGAGCGCCAAAATAAAGCGTTATAAAGGGTTTTTGAGAACCGGGCGGGACGCGGGAAAAATGATGAAATGTCGTGCCTGTCCCGCCAGATCCGGGACGTCTGGTCACCCTAGACCTGTGGCACATATGTCATAGGTTCACTATCACGGCTATAGTTGTTCCTATGTGTGACTAACATAGGCCTAGTTCTACTGAGGTCTCCTCAAACTGCGTAGAGGAGGCGTAGGAAACAAATATATAAGGAATAATATCGTAAATTAGAAGTGAATGATATGAGAGGTGGAGCTCTCACCTCATAATGAGACGGCTGTCAGTTCGATCCTAGGTAGAGGCAGATATTTCTCTCAATAAGAATTTATCTGCTGAACAAAACTCCTCATTGGTGACAGGAAAGGCATCCGTCCAGTAAACACTCCATAAACGCCCAGACTCCTCCCTGCAAGGGATTATGGGGTCATTAAAAGAAGATGATGATTAGGAGAGAATAATATATTAGAAGGGAAGACCTTTATAGTAAGATTCAGCACAGAAAGAGCAGAACTGAAATCTTCCAGGCTGCAGTGACATGGGGTATATATAAAAAGAGGGAAACGTTTACATAATTATGGTTTTTGATCTTCATAAAATTCCTAGTTAGACAAGAAAAACAGACAAATAGATAAATCACGAGCAGGGCAAAGGTTAAAAGACTTGATAATATTGTTTGTCTTATCAGAAAGGAAGCCGTGGGCAACTTAACACTTGCCAACTGTGGACAGTTAACATGAAAAATATGTCTCGACACTGTGCCAAGTACTGATTTAGCCCCATCATGAACATTTTCTGGAACTATCTTCTCCTGTGAAAGGAATTTCAGAGGAAAGTTCTCTCTCATAGAACAGAATGATAGAATCATAAAATGACAGAGTTGGAAGGGACCTTGGAGGTCTTCTATCCAACCCCCTGCTTGAGCAGGAGACCCTATATAATTTCTTACAAATGACTGTCCATCCTCTTCTTGAAAGCCTCCAGTGATGGAGCACCCACAACCAGCGATTCCACTGGTTGATTGTTCTCACTGTTAGGAAATTTCTGCTTAGTTCCAGGTTGCTTCTCTCCTTTGGTTAGTTTCCATCCATTGTTTCTCATCTTTGGGAAACAGTAATCTTTGTGGCAGCTCCTCAAATATTGGAAGACTGCTATCACGTCACCCCTGGTCCTTCTTTTCATTAGACTAGGCCACCCCAATTTCTGCAACCATTCTTCATATGTTTTAGCTTCCAGCTCTCTCTATTCATATGTGTTGTTCTTCTCTGCACTCTTTCCAGAGTCCCAGCGTTGTTTTATAATATGGTAACCAAAACTGGATGAAGCATTCCAAGTGTGGCCTTACTAAGGTTTCATCTGAAATCCCTCCTAGTCCAAGACTAAATCATTCCACTGGTCCACACTATTAGGAAGTTCCTCCTTAATGCCAGGTTGCTTCTCTCTGGTTAGTTTCCAACAATTTTTTTTCTTGTTTTGCCTTCAAGTGCTTTGGAAAATAATTTGGCCCTCTCTTCTTTGTGGCAGCCCCTCAAATATTGGAACACTGCTATCATGTCACCCCTGGTCCTTCTTTTTACTAGAGTAGACATCTCACTCTCATCTCTCATGATTTGGAAACTCTTTTTTGAGTCATATGTACGTGACTTCACACAGCACATCTAGGAACCTGGAAGAGATTCATCTGCATCTATTTTGCAAATGCTTCAACAAAATATTTGCATTCTATCTTACTAACAGTCCTGTCTCACATCCCTTTCCCCAGCTTGCCACACAAGAGTTCGGAACTGGATAGAGTTTATCTTGTTTTACTTCTTTCTCTCTCTGCAGTGTGTAATGGCTGAGTAAACCATGAGAACACTTGAGAGCCGGGAAGGACTCAAACTCATTTCACACCTGATGTCCCTCTGCTCCAAAGTGAGTTGCAGTAAGACTAAGTGTTTTTAATCAGGGCAACCAGGACTACCCAAATATGAGACAGAAGAGCATACTGCTTCCACTTTCAATGCTCCGTCCCATATTTGGGTGGACCAGGTTGCCCTGATTAAAAACACTTAATCTCTCCCCTGGTATAGCCGACAAAGCAAGGAGAACCCGTGGCTTAGAGGTTAATACATGTACCTAATATGTAAGTAGTCCTGGTTCGAATCCCAGCCAGGGTATGGCTAGCTGATGAGAACTAAATAGCTTGAAATAGATCTATACTAGCCTTTATTTGTTTGTTGGTAAATATAAATTTAACACACACACAAATTGCAAGTAAGACTGATACTCTTCTTTCTAAGCTGGACAAGTTTATTTCTTGGCTCAAAGAAAAGGGTCACTTCGAGCCTAGAATTGCCTTCTAGCATACAGCTAATTGTTGACTTGCAACAGTTCATTTAATGACTGTTTAAAGTTACATCATTGAAAAAAAGTGCCTTACCAAGACTGTTGGTAGCGCAATACTGGAAGAAGGAAGACTTGCCTACAACTCAAGAATGGACATTGAAAGTTACAAACTTAGCCGAGATGGCTAAAATATCGGCATATCTTAAAGATCATTCAAATGAAAGATATAAATGAGACTGGAAAAAATGGATTGACTATATACAAAACAAATATGGGACTAAGAAATTCCAGTTAGCCTATGCTCAAGATCAGGAATGATTTAAATTGTTCAAAGTTAGTGTAACAGGAAGAAGCTAAGATCAATGTAAAGATGTTATTAACCCTTTTTCTTATTTCTTTTGTCTCAAGATATTTTAGACTGTGTTTGTTAAAAATCTATACCGTGTACGGGCTCTGGGAAGTTGGGGGGGGAGGGAGGTGGGGTGTTTGGGGGGAGGGGAGGGGGGACATATACTATATGTTAGATTTCAACGTAATGCGATTTCACATATATACTGTTTCTCTTTAATTTCTCCATAAAAATAGGACAAGCTGAATACATTGACATATAGTAGAAATACACCAAGGGGAGGAGGAGTGGGATAGAAGGAAGAGGGGTAGAGAGGGCAGGAGAGAGGATGCGAGGGAGGGTGAGAAGGAAGGGAGGGAGTGGACTGGGAGAGAGGAGTGGTAGAGGGGGAGGGGAAGTAGGGTAGAGGGGAATGATGGAGGGAAGATGGAAAGTTGGAGGGGGTGGAAGAAAGGGGTGTATGGAGAGCGGAAGAGGTATATTGGGTTTCTATTTGAGTTTGAGTTTGAGTCTTATTTTATTTATATTTTGGGGGTTTCGTTGACAAGAGGAACTGCTGTGATTGTTGTTTAATGTTGTATGGCCCCGGTTATGCACAGTATATATGTGACTGTATGAAAATGAAAAATGGAAAATAAAAACATTAATTTTCTTTAAAAAAAAAAAGAAAAAAAAAAAGAAAAAAGTGCCTTACAACCGTTTTTCATAGTTACAACCGTTGCTGCATCCCTCTGGTCATGTGATCAAAATTCAGGCACTTGACAACTAACTCATATTTATGACAGTTTCAGTGTCACGCAATCCCCTTCGGCGACCTTCGGACAAGCAAAGTCAATGGGGAAGCCGGATTCGCTTAACGTCCGTGTGACTAACTTAACAATTGCAGTGGTTCGCTTAACAACTGGGCTGAGACAAATCATCAAATGGGGCAAAGCTCGCTTAACAAATGTCTCACTTAGCAACAGAAATTCTGTTAGCCCCATTGTGGTCGTAAGTCGAGGACTACCTGTATCACATCAGATTCAGCAAAATACAAAGCTTTACCTCCTGAAAAATGCCCTTTGAACCTTTGGAAAGAACACATCCCTTTTGGCAACAGCTGAATATGCCCCAAAAGGAGATCCAGCCCCAAAACACGAAGTGGGCAGTAAGACTGGTAACTCCTCTGTCTTCTGAATATGACAATTACCTGGTGCCCACATTTCTAACCTCTAGCGTGCTATTCTAGAGGTTGCTAGATAGCTCATGCTATCCCAGTCTAGAGCCCTCTAGATCTGTTATCCTGATTACAGAATCACCTGTTTTTAAATAGATTTTATTAATTTTCTACTGTGTTTCCCCAAAAGTAAGACAGGGTCTTATTTTCTTTTGACCCCCGAAATAAGCACTTGGCCTTATTTTTGGGGAGATCTTATTATTTTTAAGGTGCAGGAGACCCCTTAATTCAGCCCATGATCCACAGATCAGCTGATCCAGAGAGGGGTGGAAGTTCTGTCTGTTTCTGGGACACTGTTGCCAGCCCTGGTGTCCCTGGGCCTGCTGCTCTTTTTACAGCTGCCACTAAGAGAAGGGGCGCAGTAGCTAGGATTTGCGGGAGAGGCCTCCGCAAGGCCTTTCCACATGGATGGCAGGTGCATGTGGGGTGCGTGGGGCATTAACCTCCCTTCACCCCCAGGAAATAGCGGGGACTGGGTGCACATGCTTTTAAATATTTTAGAGGAGGGCTTATTTGGAGGGAGGGCTTACTTTAGCACATGCGCTCAAAAGCCCGATTGGGTTTATTATCTGGGGAGGTCATATTTTCAATAGCAGTAATAGCAATAGCAGTAGACTTATATACCGCTTCATAGGCCTTTCAGGCCTCTCTAAGCGGTTTACAGAGAGTCAGCATATTGCCCCCAACAATCTGGGTCCTCATTTTACCCACCTTGGAAGGATGGAAGGCTGAGTCAACCCTGAGCCGGTGAGATTTGAACCGCTGACCTGCTGATCTAGCAGTAGCCTGCAGTGCTGCATTTAACCACTGCGCCACCTTGGCTATTTTCAGAGAATTAGAGGTAATTAGAGGTACTAATTACATTTCTTAGTGCTTAATGAACATTGCGTTGTCTAGGTATTGTTTCATACAGGTTACTCTCTACCCCTTTTTTCCAACCACTGGTAGAATAAGTTACATATTTGATAATAGTCTTCATCTGCTTTCTGTTTGATTTTCAATGTCAGTCTATCCATTTCTGTACAATCTAGTACCATGATGGCAAACCTATGGCACGCATGCCCAAAGTGGCACACGGAGCCATGTTGCCTGGCATGCACGGCAAAATGGCTCGTTCCTCTTCTAGGTTTTGATTAGCTGGCCTTCATTCGTGTGGCAGTGCCGGAAACTGGAAGAGCTGGCCTTCCATTTCCCAGCGTGAGCATGGACGCCACCCAGCTGATTGTTGTGCATGCATGTGCGCCAGTAACTAAAAGCCTTGCTGAAACCAGAAATTCATTTTCCGTTGCGCGCATGCCCGCCTGGGCAGCTCCTCTTCTGGGTCGGGTCCCAGATAAGCGTGCGAGGTTCACCATCACTGATCTAGTATCTTCTTAATTATCTCTTCATCTTGTGGTGTTTCTTCACCTTTCCAACATTGTGCGAATATAATCCTCACTGCTGTTAAGACACACAATATGAAATACATACTTTTCTTATCAATTTTTTCTGATATCATCCCTAATAAAAACAGTTCACCTGTTTTCTGTACTTCCTCTTGGCTGTTCCTATTTTCATCTTAGCAGCCAAAATCCAACCTCGAACAAGGATGAATAGAAACGATTGGTAGTGGAATTTTTTCTTCTTCTGCCAGATGCCTTTGAAAGAGAAGTCTTTGATTCCAAGTTCTCCAATTTGAGAGCTCATACAGGTAAGTGTGAGAAGAAAGAAATGAATGAAAGGTGATTCGGATTGAGCAAATTTCCTCTTCCTTACTTCCTTGGACATGCCTATAAACCTGAAATAAGTCATTGGGATTTTTTTTGGGAGGAACTAGAATTACTCTTTGCTGCTATTGAACAGTTGTATTGTTCATGGATTAAAAGTGAACTGGAATAGTGATTACATCACGATTTCCCACTTCAGAACGACCAAACATTAATTATTTTCAGAATCCCTTCATAAAACTTCCAGTAAATGTCGGTTGTAAGGTAAAAGCTATCAAAAGAGAGAAGAACAGGTAAAAACAGGTATTTTAAAAGAAACTTTTAACAGATTCCTTCCACATTCCAACAGTTAAAAATTTAGAAATACATGTTATTAAAGATATCCATACTAAATATGTACTAAATATATTGTTAGTTGCAAAGTCGTGTCTGACCCATAGCGACCCCATAGACAATGTTCCTCCAGACCTTCCTGTCCTCTACCATCCCCTGGAGTCCATTTAAGCTCACGCCGACTGCTTCAGTGACTCCATCCAGTCATCCCCTTCTTCTTTTGCCCTTCATCTTTCCCAGCATGAGGCTCTTCTCCAGGGAGTCCTTCTTCCTTCTCATTAGGTGGCCAAAGTATTGGAGTTCTACTAAATGTAGTGCAATATTAGTGCAATCTCAGGGTTTTCAATTCAATTGTATAGAATGTGAGGGATGTGTGTTTTGTTTTGTTTTGTTTTCATTGTTTTCTTATGTATGGTGTACACTGAGGATGGCATTTGATTCCGCTGAAGGAGGTGCAATGACAATAAAGTAAACTTAAAGACAAAGAAAGAATGTTCTTCAAGAAAGAATGAAAGGAACTTTTCCGAAAATTTGGGTGCAATTTTATGGTATCTGGCAGAGTTCACTCCCTAATTACTGCTGGAGAAAATTATTCTATTTAATCTGCTCCAATGCCTGCTTCTATTCTATTTTTCACGTAGGTGAAGTATCCAAAATGTTTTGCAAGGAGTGCTTAGCATTAAAACAACCCCCCAAAACCTACGAAGTACAGACAGTCCTCAATTTACAACCACAACTGTAACTAGAATTTCCATTGCTTAGCAAGACGGTTGGTAAGTGAGCTGAGTGAGTCCCTAGGGAGTGGGCAGCATACAAATCTTATTAAAGTTGCAAAGTTGCAAAGCTGTGCCCCGTTTTGCAACCTTTTTTGCCATGGTTGCTAAGTAAAACAGAAGTGAATTGCATGTCTGTTAAGTGAATCCACCTCTCCCAAGGAACCGGCTATGGATGTTGCAAATGGAAATCATAAATACAAACCAGTTGCCAAAAGTCCAAATTTTGATTGTGTTGACCATGGAAGATGCTGCACCCGTCAGAAGTGAAAAAGGCTCATAAGTCACTTTTTTCAGTGCTGTTGTAACTTCCAATGGTTGCTCAACAGATGGTTGTAAATCAAGGACTACCTGCTATTAGATTTAGATGAGATGAGATTAAGATTAACACGAGTTGGGAGGGACCTTGTAGGTCATCTAGTCCAACCCCACACCCAAGCAGGAGACCTACGCCATTTCTGACCCATGGCAGTCCAGTCTCTTCTTGAAAGTCTCAAGTGATGAAGCTCCCACAACTTCCAAAGGCAACTTCTGTTCCATGGGTTGCTTGTTCTCACTGTCAGGAAATTTCTCCTTATTTCCAGGTTAGATCTCTCCTTGTTTAGTTTCCATCCATTACAGGAGAAACTCGAAAAATTAGAATATTGTGCAAAAGTTCATTTATTTCAGTAATGCAACTTAAAAGGTGAAACTAATATATGAGATAAGACTCATTACATGCAAAGCTGTGATTTGTCATAATTGTGATGATTATGGCATACATCTCATGAAAACCCCAAATCCACCATCTCTGAAAATTAGAATATTACATGCAATCAATAAAACAAGGATTGTACATAGAACAATATCGGACCGCTGAAAAGTATAAGCATGCATATGTACTCAGTACTTGGTTTGGGCCCCTTTTGCAGCAATTACTGCATTGGCCAGCAAACTCGCCTGACCTGAACCCCATAGAGAATCTATGGGGCATTGCCAAGAGAAAGATGAGAGACATGAGACCTAACATTGCAGAAGAGCTGAAGGCCGCTAGTGAAGCATCCTGATCTTCCATAACACCTCAGCAGTGCCACAGGCCGATAGCTTCCATGCCACACTGCATTGATGCAGTAATTGCTGCAAAAGGGGCCCAAACCAAGTACTGAGTACATATGCATGCTTATACTTTTCAGAGGTCCGATATTGTTCTATGTACAATCCTTGTTTTATTGATTGCATGTAATATTCTAATTTTCAGAGATGGTGGATTTGGGGTTTTCATGAGATGTATGCCATAATCATCACAATTATGACAAATCACGGCTTTGCATGTAATGAGTCTTATCTCATATATTAGTTTCACCTTTTAAGTTGCATTACTGAAATAAATGAACTTTTGTACGATATTCTAATTTTTCGAGTTTCACCTGTATTCCTTGTCTGGAATTCAGGTGCTTTGGATAAAAGCTTGGCCCCCTCCTCTCTGTGGCAGCCCCTCAAATACTGGAAGACTGCTATCCTTTCTCCCCTAGTTCTTCTCTTCACTAGACTAGCCAGACCCAGTTCCTGCAATCGTTCTTCATATGTTTTAGCCTCATCCTCTTGGTTGCTCTTCTCTACATTCTTTCTAGAATCTCAACATATTTTTTATAGTGTGGTGACCAAAACTGGATGTAGTACTCTAGGTGTGGTCTTTACTAAGGCTTTATAGAGTGGTATTAGTACCACACTTGTTCAGTTTCAATCCATTATTCCTTGTGTGGCCTTCAGGTGCTTTGGAGAATAGCTTGACCCCCTTCTCTCTGTGGCAGCTCCTCAAATACTGGAAAACTGCTCTCCTGTCTTCCCTAGTTCTTCTCTTCACTAGACTAGTCATGCCCAGTTCCTGCAACCATTCATTGTACGTTTTAGCCTCCAATCCCCGCATCATCCTGGTTGCTGTTCTCTGCACTTTTTCTAGACATCTTTTGTTCTTTTACGGACCAAATCAGCAGGCGTCTTCTTCTTCTTCTTCTTCCATGGTTCTGCCCAACTGCTTTCAGCCCCACCTCATCTTTTACTACTTGGTGGCGAATTCAGAAGGTCCATTGGTGCATGGCAACATTTGTAAGATTTCCCCATTTTTATAATGCTACCCACAAAAATATTTCAGTCACCCAAGCAAATGTTCCACGTAAGAAATCAGCCCAAGCCATAAAGGAATGAGAACTTTGCCATTTCAAAAATCGGAGCTCAGAGCTGGCAATGGCTTCCAGGGGTCCCACATCCTTTGTGGGAATGGGACACAGGATGTGAAAAACACACAAAGATAGCAATAGCAATAGCAGGCCATTATAGACATGAAGACTCAAGGCTACCTGTTTTTCCTTTCCTCTCTCCTCCTCTCTCCTTTCCTCCTCTCTCATCTCCTCTCCCCTCTCTTCTCTCCCCTCTCCTCTCTCTTCCCCTCTCCCCACCCCTCCCCTCTCTTGTCTCCTCTCTTCTCTCCTCTGCCTTCCCATCTTCTCTTCTCTCCTCTCCCCTCTCCTCTCCCCTCCTCTCCTCTGCCCTCCCGTCTCCTCTCTCCCCTCCCCTCTTCTCTCGTCCCCTCTTCTCTCTCCTTCTCTCCACTGCCCTCCCCTCTTCTCTCTCTTCCCCACTCTCCTCCCCTCCCCTCCTCTCCCCATCCCATCCCATTTTGAACTATTAACTGAAGCAAGAACCGTCTGGGTTTTATTGTTCTTTAAGCCATACTGGGAGATGTTGGAACAGAAGGGTTGGCTATAAGTACTTAAAGGAACGGTCCTAAAATGGGATAAACTCACTTAACAGATGTTTCACTTAGCAACAGAAATGTTGGGCTCAACTGTGGTCGTAAGTCAAGCACTACCTGTATATCTGGAGTATCAAGATTAATACAACCTGATGAACTGCTGTTTACCTACCTGTGGTGCATTGAAGGTTAGGTTTAAGGTTTTAAGGTTTAAGGTTTTATTGGGATTTATATGCCGCCCTTTTCCCTGAGGGGACTCAGGGCGGCTTACAACCACAGGGGAGGGGGGTGCAAGGTCAAAAACAAAACAATATGTGCACAAAGAAAAAATAATAAAACACAACTTTCATTCAGCGATCAAACACTCGGGCGGGTAATTGGAAACCTATCCCCAGGCCTGCTGGGAGAGCCAGATCTTGAGGGCTGCGCGGAAGGTCTGGATAGTGGTGAGGGTACGGATCTCCATGGGGAGCTCGTTCCACAGGGTCGGGGCGGCAACAGAAAAGGCTCTCCTCCGTGTGGTCGCCAGTCGACATTGACTGGCAGATGGAATTCGGAGGAGGCCCAGTCTGTGCGATCTAATTGGTCGATTTAGGGAGGTAATCGGCAGAAGGCGGTCTCTCAAGTACCCAGACCCGCTACCATGGAGTGCTTTAAAGATGGTCATCAGTATCCTGAAGCGCACCCGGAGACCAACAGGCAGCCAATGCAGCTCGCGGAGGACAGGTGTAACGTGGGCGAACCGCGGTGCGCCCACTATCACTCGCGCGGCTGCATTTTGGACTAGCTGCAGTCGCCGGATGCACTTCAGGGGCAACCCCATGTAGAGCCCATTGCAGTATTCCAGTCTAGAGATCACAAGGGCTCGAGTGACTGTTGTGAGAGCCCCCCGGTCTAGGTAGGGCCGCAACTGGCGGACCAGGCGAACCTGGGCAAATGCCCCCCTGGTCACAGCTGACAGCTGGTGATCGAAAGTCAGCTGTGGGTCCAGGAGGACTCCTAAGTTGCGGACCCTATCTGAGGGGTATAAAATTTGACCCCCCAGCCTAAGCGTTGGTATATTAGCCAAATTATTGGGGGGGAAACACAACAGCCACTCGGTCTTATCCGGGTTGAGTACCAGTTTGTTAGCACTCATCCAGTTCCTAACGGCCTCCAAACCCTGGTTCATCACGTCCACCGCTTCATTGAGTTGGCACGGGGCGGACAGATACAATTGCGTATCGTCCGCATATTGATGGTATTTTATCCCGTGCCTCCGAATGATCTCGCCCAGCGGTTTCATGTATATGTTAAATAGTAGGGGGGATAGGACCGAACCCTGAGGTACCCCACATGTTAGGGGCCTCAGGGACGATCTCTGCCCCCCGACCAACACCGACTGCGACCTGTCCGAGAGGTAGGAGGAGAACCACCGCAGAACAGTGCCTCCCACTCCCACCTCCCGCAGTCGTCGCAGAAGGATACCATGGTCGATGGTATCGAAAGCCGCTGAGAGGTCAAGGAGAACCAGGATGGACGCATAGCCTCCATCTCTGGCCCTCCAGAGATCATCGGTCAATGCGACCAAAGCGGTTTCTGTGCTGTAACCAGGTCTGAAGCCGGACTGGAAGGGGTCAAGATAGCTAGCTTCCTCCAAGGCCCGTTGAAGCTGAAAGGCCACCACCTTCTCAACAACCTTCCCGATAAAGGGAAGGTTGGAGACAGGACGAAAGTTGTTTAAGATGGCTGGATCTAACGATGGTTTCTTCAGGAGGGGTCTCACCACCGCCGTTTTAAGTACGGCGGGGAAGTGCCCCTCCCGAAGGGAGGCGGTGACAACCGCCTGGATCCAGCCATGTGTCACCTCCCTGCTGTTAGCCACCAGCCAGGAGGGACACGGGTCCAAAATACAAGTGGAGGCACTTACAGCTCGAATGGCCTTGTTAGGATGACACGAAACACTCATTTCGTGCATCAGAGTTCAATTATTCTGGCTGACATAAAATTCTGTCCAAAGTTGGTCCAGTCTAAATCTTTCTGTTGGATTTTGTCTTTTGTCATTCCAATCTGCCTGGAACTTTTCTTCTCTCATTATATAATGTCTCCTTTGAGTTGAGCTGGATTGCTGGTGAGTTCCTGAGCTGGATTGCTGGTGGGTTCCTTCCTCTAGGAAGATTTCTTGGCAATAAAGCTTATTTGGGGGGAGGAATAGATTGAGGAACAACGTTCTCAACTGTTGTTCTCTTCTTATAGCATATTCTTCCTCCCTTATTTGATCTCCACACTCCCATCTTTTCACAAAGCAGACAGTTTGTCTCTTTAAGAGACCATTTGGAGTTTAGGGATAGAGGCATGGTGTCAGGCCTGCGGCCATCTTTTCTTTTGGGTCTTTGGCCTGCCACATTTTATATTATTCCACTATGCATTTTCTATGGTGGGAAAATGGGAGGGGGGATTGTATGGAGTTAGAGGATATATAGCCATAACAACATTCTTTCTAGAAAGCCAAGGTCATCCTTTGTCTCGGGAACTCTGCACCTGACCGGAATTGGATGGGTGGAATTGCCAGCATGGCAGTGGGAGATTGGACCATGTGATGGACTTGTGTGTGTGTGTGTGTGCGGGGGAGGATCTTGAACTTTCAACCAGGTGGGGAAAACCGGGAAGCTTTCAGATTCAGGTTTTCCCAGATGTGCCAACATGGCTCTCTTCATAAATTGGAACTTTGAGCAATATTTTGCCTTGAACTCTGATTTACTTTTGGATGCTATTTGGAACCTTGACATTGATTTAAATCCTTAGGAGACTTTTCCTCATTTTTATACTAAAAGTTATCATTATTTTATGAATTCTCTTAATGGTGCTTAGCCTCCCATGTCTCTGGAGCTGAGTACCTCAGCACACAAACAAGGGGACCATGATTTTGAATGACTTCTTCCATCTTATCATTTGAACTCTCAATCTAGCGTTGCATCCCTTAGATTTCTTGGTGGCTTCTTATCCAAGTAGTAAACCTCATGATCCTTTTCAGCCTGGATGCCATCACCTTCTTTAATTACAAGCAGCTGCTTTTTCCAGGCTCCCTCACAGAGGCTGCAATCATGGAGTCAGATTTAACTGCCATTTCAACCAACTTCTCTTATCAACCAAGAGAAATAACTCTTGCATAAATTCAATTTAAAAAAAAACTCTATTATTTTTTATAAGTAGCTCAAAATGGGGACATACTTAATACTCTTCCTCCCATCTCCCCTATAAGAATAATCCCATGAGTGGGTTGGGCTCAGAGAATAACTGGCCCAAAGTCACCCAGCTGGCTTTCATGCCTAAAATGGGACTAGAACTCCCTGTCTCCTGGTGACTGGCACAAAGTCACTCAACTAGCTTTCATGCCTAAGGAGGGACTAGAACTCCTTGCCTCCTGCTGATTACCCCAAAGTCACCCAGCTGGCTTTCATGCCCAAAGTGAGACAAGATCTCAGATTTTCCTAGCTTCTAATCTGGTGCCATCACCACTAGAATAGAATAACAGAGTTGGAAGGGACCTTAGAGGTCTTCTAGTTCAACCCCCTATTTAGGCAGGCCATCCTACACCACTTCAGACAAATGGTTGTTCAATCTCTTCTTTAAAACTTCCAGTGATGGAGCATTCACAACTTCTGAAGGCAAGCCATTCCACTGATTAATTGTTCTCACTGTCAGGAAAGTTCTCTTTAGTTCTAGGTTGCTTCTCTCCTTGATTAGTTTCCACCTATTGCTTGTTCTGCCCTCAGGTGCTTTGGAGAATAGCTTGACCTCCTCCTTTCCGTGGCAGCTCCTCAAATACTGGAACACTGCTGTCCTTCTCTTGCCCAGTTCCTGCAACTGTTCATCATAAGTTTTAGTCTCCAGTCCCATCATCATCCTGGTTGCTCTTCTCTGCCCTCTTTCTACAGTCTCAACATCTTTTTTACATCGTGGCAACCAAAATTGGATGCAGTATTCCAAGTGTGGCCTTACCAAGGCCTTATAAAGTGGTAAAGTGGTATAGACCACGCTAGTAATCAAAAAATTCAGAGCAGATCAAACTCAAGAAATGCTCTGAAGACAAGCATTGTTCATTTTGAATTCTACGAAATAATAACAAAAGGTTTGTTAAACACACAACCTTCTTTTGCTGGGGAAGAAAAGCCATTTGTTTTCCATGTTGGTTTTCTTTGCTTGAACAATTGAGACACTGAATGAACAAACCAGTGACAGGGATAAAAGCTTTTTTTTTTAATTTTATCAAATAGATCTGTACAAAAGTTAGCATTAGTCAGAAGCCAGTGAACGAAAACAGATAAACTGACAACTTTCAAACTTTATACAGAAAAATAGATTGCATAAGTATTCCATCTTTAGCACACACACCCCCTTTTGTGTTCGAAGCCCACCCATTCCCACAAATACACTTTTAAAAAAGGAAAACGTGAAAACAAAAACAAACTCAAGAATATGAAACATAGAAAAGATAAGCTAGATAATCTCTGAAAGTTTAAAGTTTTTATAAAGATTTGTTTTTCTTTTAAAAAGGCACAAAGTTACCATTAGAATAGATGGTTGTTATATGCTCAGCATACAAAGGAACAGATAGCCACAGAATTATTAGCGTACACCTAAGGATTAACCAAAACATAGTGGAGAATGTTAATTTTCACAGCTTTGATGAATAAGATCTGGTTCTTAAGTAGGGCAATATTAAAGTGAAATGCAATGTGTAAATTCTGCTAAAACTGATATTTCTTTAAAAAGAATAAACTGCACCAAAATTTAGAATTTTCAAAAATAATGTTGTAGTTTGAAATTAGCTTACAATGGGAGGTGAACCTATTCACTTTCCTTTTTCCATCTCTGATTTCATACAAATTTGCTCATGATGGAGTTTATTCCCCCCTAAATTCACATTTTGCCAGGACAGAACAGAAATTCCAGTGAAGGAATCACAGTGCAAAATTTCAGGTTGCACCTGTTTCCTCCGGCATGTGTCTCTGGAGATTTTCAGTCATCCAGTCACAGTTATCTCAATAGTACTTTTTCAAAAGGCAACAGGAGGAGGAGGAGGAGGAGGAGGAGGAGGAGGAGGAGGAGGAGGAGGAGGAGGAGGAGGAGGAGGAGGAGGAGGAGGAGGAGGAGGAGGAGGAGGAGGAGGAGGAGGAGGAGGAGGAGAAGAAAAAAAAATCATGAAAAAAATCTTAAATCATGTTTAGAGGCAGATTGTCTCAATACGAGGAGGAAGAGGAGGAGGAGGAGGAGGAGGAGGAGGAGGAGGAGGAGGAGGAGGAGAAGAAGAAGAAGAAGAAGAAGAAGAAGAAGAAGAAGAAGAAGAAGAAGAAGAAGAAGAAGAAGAAGAAGAAGAAGAAAAAATCACTTTTCTTAAATCATGTTTAAGGCAAATTGTCTCACAGCACCTGAAAGTAAATGTTAGCCAGAAGCAATTTGGCACAATTGTTGAAACGCAGTGTGAACTCTGCTTTTTCTCCACCTCTTAGGTTCCTGTATTATCATTGGTTCTTTTGAAAGCATTTCTAATTTTCCTTTCTGACAGACCTTTAAATGCTGTTTTTCCTCTTTTTAATGAATAGTGTAATTGGGGAGATGGGAAAACTCCTCCACTACTTTTATGCACTATAAAGTCTTTATTTTAAATCTACCTCTTGAACAGAATTACTTCATTAATTAAAAGGATGAAAATTACAAGGAACATAAATACATATTTAACAGATTTACTCTCAAACAATGACAAAAATATATATATCAATGCACTTTTTAAGCTTCCAAACAAAAAAATGTTAATTACAGCAAAATCTTGCTCAGAACTTTCAACTAAAATTAAGAAAGGCTGACATTAGTTGGTTGGGTGGTTGGTCCCAAAAGATTCTTGAATGGTCCCTCAGTATTGTTAATTGAACACTTAGGATTTAAAAACAAAATCCTACATGGGTTTTTGTGCAAGCCTGATCTGTCCCTAGTTTGCCACAAAACCTTAAGCATCATCTTCACCTCCATTTTTTCTGAGCCATGGATTTAAAGCCAAACTCATTGCAAAGTTCTCACAGAGGAGTTAGACTGGATCGTCCTTCGTCTCTTCAAGAGCATTCATTGGTCCGGATGGTATTTAATATGATTTACGAGTCAGAATAAACAAAATAGAACTCTGCCTTGGAAAATCGAAGAGGTTCTGGAGAGAATGCCCAGGCACACCGACAAAACGGGAGGCACTTCGGATTATGCAATGATGCTCCATTAGGGTTCTTTGTTACTCATCATCACCACTTCTTCGCTCCGTCTTTGTTTCTGTGTAGTGCATACTTGTTGAAGGCTGGTAGGGAAGACCTCGAGAAGCAGCTCCTTCCGTCCGCTCAAGGCCTTGTCAGGGTTGTGTAGACTGGCTGGTCCCAGTTCGCGGTGGGGCTGTGAGAAGGAGGGATGGACAGGCTGTTAAGGATCGGGGTGGCATACGGCCGGCGGGAAGAATGGAAATATGGGTACTGGTAAATGCTGGAAGGATAGCCCGAGTAGGGGTTGTAGTAGTTGGAACTCTGAAGATCGGTGTAGTCACACTGGGAGCTGGAGAATGATCCCGTGGCTGAGCTCGGGGACACGGTGGTGGCACACGCCTGCGCCGTGTAGGATCCGTAGTCCGAATGGGTCGGAGAGTTGTGAGACTGGTCGCTGTAATGACTCGGACTGAGCTGTTCAGTCTTGATGTGAGGCCTCTGCTGGCTTCTTTCGCTGGAAGAAGGAGAGGCCGATGTAGGACTCTTGTGAGTCCATACCTGGGAGGACCCCCCGGTGCTGCCGTTGGCCAGGTGAGCGTAAGAAGTCCCATAAGACCCTGCGGTGGAGTTCTGCCCGTGGCTGGCTGGCATGGCAGAGTGGCCGTTGAGTGGCAAGTACTGGTCAAACTCGTGGATGTCGAAAGCCTCCATGTTGTTAATGACCTCACTGCTTAACTCGGAGATATCCACGTTGCTGAAATCGATGTTCTGCCGGCCGCTTTCCATGAGGCGCCGGCCCTCGTGCTTCAGCTCTTGCTTGCTCCCAGGGTGAAGGTCTGTCTTAGGGGTGGTAGGTGGGGTAGGAGGTCCATGAGGCTGCCCTACAAGAAAAGTGTATTGAAAACAGTCATCATCTTCAAAGGGAAGACGGTTTAGCTTAAACACCAGCCCTGAAAGATGTATGGTCATTTGTATTTAATCAAAATAAAGGACACAGGCAGTAGACCTGCAGGAAAGCAAAGGATCATCTACTTTGGAAATCAACTTTGGAAATCCTGCTATCAAAATAGGAAAAGAGCCCAGTCTGTTGTTCTTAGATGGACCCACCTACCAGGAAAATGACCACATAAAGCTGGGATGGTGAGGAGCAGGAGGGCTAGAAGCAGAGGTGGAATTCTACAGGTTTGGACTGGATCGGCCAAATCGGTAGCAGAAATTGCGGGTGGTTCTGCCCACCCACGCCCAGCTCTACGGCATCCCATTTAGGCCATTTTTTCAACAAAAGTGCATGTGCAGAAGGATCTGTGTATGCGCGGAGGTGGAGCGTGTGAGCGAAATGAACACGTGCAAGCTCTCGCTCACATTTGTGAACCAGTAGGGAAGGTAAGTGTATACCACCCCTGGCCAGAAGGGACCTTGGAGGTTTTCTAATCCAGCCCTCTGCTCAAGCAGGGGACCTTGTACCATTTCAGACAAGTGGCCATCCTATCTCTTCTTCAAAGCCTCCAGTGATGGAGCACCCACAACTTCTGCTCCACTGGTTAATTGTTCTCACTATTAGAACAATTAAGAAAGTTCTCCTTAGTTGTAGGTTACTGTTCTCCTTGATTAGTTTCCATCCATGATTCCTTGTCTGGCCTTCAGGTGCTTTGGAAAATAGTTTGACCCTCTCTTCTTTGTGGTAGCCCCTCAAATATTGGAACACTACTATATTTGAGGGGCTAAGAAAAGCTAAAGAGCAACTGACAAGTTTGCTTTCTGGTCAATGTGGGCTTATGATGGGCCATACTCCTGTGGCAATCCTTTGGCAGTGCACCTGCAGTGTGAATTTGGAATTCCAGATGTGCTAAGCACAAGGAACACTGGAGAGACCAAGTAAGGGTTGCCTGTATAGTGTACTCATTAGAGAATGAGAGGAATATCCAAAGCTTTAACTTCTATTACTGCCACCTTTGGGCCACGTACCTTAGTGGCCTAGCAATTTTAAGATGCGTGGACTTCAATCCCCAGAATATTCCAGCTGGCACTGAAGACCATGCATCTTAAAATGGCTAAGGTTGGGAGACACTGAGCTATCTCAAAACTGTCTCATCTGACTAGGGAAGGATTCTCTTACATTCAAGCAAGGCTCTCTCCAAACCAACCAGGCAGTAAGGATAACATCTGGCACCTCTGGCTTGCAAAGCAAATGCTTTCCTAATAGCGTTCCCAATTCTGCATGTCAATTTGCATAGGCTGAAAGTTTTGGAAAAGCCATTTCGGGTGTAAGCAGCTGCACTGGAGAGAAAGGAACGGAAGCTACCAGGAAAACCATTTAGCACAACACAGGCCCAGCTGGAAGGACCATACCACACATCTGTCAAGGCCTGATTTGACTTGTTTTGCAGAGAGAAACTAAGTGTGCCCTTTCATTGATGATCAATGAAATTAATCTGAATTTGTGAACAGCAAATTTGAGTGTGCCTATTGTTTTATGGTAGTTTTGTGGGTTTTGTTTGTTTTTAAATTGGTTGTTTTTGTTTTTATGTTGAAAACTGCCCAGAGTAAGCCAATTTAACATAAATAGGATGCAAACACATGGCAACATCCATCAAATCTTCACACTGGTTCAAAGGTGCCAGATCAGAAACCCCCAATCCATTCTGAATGAAAGGTAGGAGATGGTCTAGGAAGGTTGGGAAATGAATGCAAGGAAGGAGAGGCTGGAATCAAAAGACAAAAGTGAGTTGATGGCAGCAGTTCTTCTCATAAACAGCAACTCGGGTGGGGAGAAGCATTTCCAATCATGTAAATGAACTCCTTATAAAGGAGGCTGGGAAATTACTCTTCCAGGTGCCAAGATTATGCATTGTCCCCTAATTCTAGCATTTATTGGAATCTGGCTACTTAGATACAGATACAGATTAACAGAGTTGAGAGGGATCTTGTAGGTCATCTAGTCCATCCCCCCACCCAAGCAGGAGAGTCTACACCATTTCTGAAAGATGGCAGTTCAATCTCTTCTTGAAAGCCTCCAGTGATGAAGCTCCCACAACTTCTGAAGGCAACTTCTGTTCCATTCATTGATTGTTTTCAGTGTCAGAAAATTTCTCCTTATTTCCAGGTTGAACCTCAAGCTAGTTCTTGCTTCCTTGGTCTGGAATAGCTGGTTGAATTTGGACAACAGCCTTTGAACTGAACTTTTTCATGGCAGCCTCACATCCCTTATATCAGTGGTCCCCAGACCTTTCTGGATTTTTGAACCAGCAGTGAGGGGAGGGGCAGGAGGGGATGGTTCCACGCAAGCAGTGGGCATGTACACGTGATTGTGTAGCTTCATTTTGCAAGTGGTGGGTGCCCATTTGTGCAAGTGGAGCTGCAAGCAGGACTGTGCTTGCCCACCGCTTGTGTGGCCCAGTTCCGAATGGCCCACAACTCAGGGGATGAGGACCCCTGCATAAAATGAAGTAGAATAGAATATGGAATGGAATATGGAATGGAATGGAATGGAATGGAATGGAATGGAGTGGAGTGGAGTGGAGTGGAGTGGAGTGGAGTGGAGTGGAGTGGAGTGGAGTGGAGTGGAGTGGAGTGGAGTAGAGTAGAGTAGAGTAGAGTAGAGTAGAGTAGAGTAGAGTAGAGTAGAGTAGAGTAGAGTAGAGTAGAGTAGAGTAGAGTAGAGTAGAGTAGAGTAACAGAGTTGGAAGTGACCTTGGAGGTCTTCTAGTCCAACCCCCTGCTTAGGCAGGAAACCCTACCCCACTTCAGACAAATGGTTGTCCAATCTCTTCTTAAAAACCTCCAGTATTGGAGCACCCATAACTTCTGGAGGCAAGTTGTTCCACTGATTAATTATTCTAACTGTCAGGAAATTTCTCCTTATTTCTAGGTTGCTTATCACCTTGATCAGCTTCCATCCATTGCTTCTTGTCCTGCCCTCAAGTGCTTTGGAGAATAGCTTGACTCCAGTGGTGGGTTGCAGGCAGTACGCCCCAGTACAGACGAACTGGAGTCTGCCCGGAGCACCGGATACCATTCCGGTACTGTGCTCCGGAGGGCCCACCCGCCCACCCGAGCTCCTTACCTGTCTTTTCAGGCTTCCATGCTTCAGCACACACGCATGGCACCTATAATGCCTGCATGATGCTCCGCTGAGCAGCTGGAGCATTGCAGAGGCTCGCGGAGGCGGTAAGATGCATGCTTGCGCTGCGCACATCCATAGGGATGTCGCCGTACACGTTCCAACCATACCGGTTGGAAGGGGATCCGCAACCCACCACTGCTTGACTCCCTCTTCTTTGTGGCAGCCCCTGAGATATTGGAAGACTGCTATCATGTCTCCCCTAGTCCTTCTTTTCATTAACTAGATCTACCCAGTTCCTGCAACCATTCTTCATATGTTTCAGCCTCCAGTCCCCTCATCATTGGTTGGTTGCCCACCTTTCTAAGCTGATGGAATCCAGTTTCAGTGAGAACTTTGATTTTTCAGTATCTCAAAATTCCTTTTAAAAATATCTCTCCCATGCAACAGATAAACATGAAAAAAAACCAGGAAGTTTCTTATTGGGAGAAAATAAACAAACCACCTAAATTACAATCTATTCTGATTTACAGATAGTCCTCGACTTACAACAGTTCATTTAGTGGCTGTTTGAAGTTACAACAGTCCTGAAAAAAATTGAATTGACCGTTTTTCACAGTTACAACTGTTGCATCATCACCAAGCACCATTGTTGCTCATGTGATTAAAATTCAGATGTTTGGCAGCTGACTCATATTTATGACAGTTGTAGTGTCCCAGGGTCACGTGATTCCCCTTTGCGACCTTCCAGCAAGCCAGGTCAATGGGGAAGCCGATTCACTTAACAACCCTGTTACTAACTGCTGCAGTGATTTGCTTAGCAACTGTGGCACTTCAGTCTCAGCAATAGAAGTTTGGGGCTCAACCGTGGTCACAAGAACAGAAGGGACGGGAAGGGAAGGGAAGAGAAGAGAAGATGGAAGGGAAGGGAAGGGAAGATGGAAGGGAAGGGAAGGGAAGGGAAGAGAAGAGAAGAGAAGAGAAGATGGAAGAGAAGAGAAGAGAAGATGGAAGGGGAGAGGAGAGGAGAAGAGAAGATGGAATGGAAGGGAAGGGAAGCAGATAGACTTTTAGCCTTCAGCTGTGGAAGTCAGCATAGTTTCCCCCAAGGCCTTGGTTTCATTTCCAGGAGCAGAAGCCAGAAATGGAAAATATCCCAGCTTTCTTGCAAAAAACTCCAAAACTCTGTGAGTAGAATAGAACCAGAGAAGAAACTGCCAATTTTGTAGATGGGGGAAAAGGGGGGATATTCTCCGAGGGTAACCTGTGTTGGCAAAGGAATCTGGGACAGCCCCAAAGAAAAGGTGGGAGTCCATGGGACGCATCCTGCCACAGTTCTGCTCTGTACTGAGCAAGGAGAAAGGCTGCCGAGATCTCGTGGAGAAGGGCATCTACTCTCTCAAGCGTGATTGATGAATGAATTAATGTTCTTATGGGATCTGGAATTGAGGCATTCTTTTCCCAAGAATATCATCCCAAATTAGGAAATGCATCAAACAGGAGAACTTGAAATATGGGACAGAGGTGCAGAATCTCCACCTACATTCATGCTATTTCTCCCGAGATGACCAGGGTAAAGCCAATGAAGGATTCTGGATTAAGAATTCTGCCTTGAACAAACTGTCAGCTCTACCATCTCCAGCTTCTTTGCTTTGCTGGTATCCTGCCAGAAATTGTAAGGGGGGGGGAAGGAATTTTGGGTAATAAAATGTGGAACTGGGAATGAGAAAATAAATGGGGGGAGGGGAGGAGAAACAGATTGACAAGAACCAGAGGTGCCAAACCAGAATAAACCAACATCCAAGGACACCTGGGAACCAAATGTGAAACTGGATTGAGAGGCCCCAAGCTTCAATCTGTCTCCAAAACATCTTCAAGGCATTCTATTGGACACTGACGCACTGGCCAAGTGCGGAGGGCCAGGGAAAGGGGGAAACGTATAACCTTTGTGCAGGAATAGGTAAAGGTAAAGGTTCACCTTGCACAAATGACTAGCAAGTCATTCCCAACTCTAGGGGGTGGTGCTCATCTCTGTTTCAAAGCTGAAGAGCCAGCGCTGTCCAAAGACATCTCCGTGGGCATGTGGCTGACATGACTAAACATTGAAGGCGCACGGAGCGCTGTTAAATTCCCACCAAAGTGGCTCCTATTTTTCTTCTTGCATTTTTTAATGTGCTTTCAAACTGCTAGGTTGGCAGAAGCTGGGACATGTAATGGGAGCTCATTCTGTTACGCAGCGCTAGGGATTCAAACCACTGAACTGCCGACCTTTCTGATCAACAAGCTCAGCATCTTAGCCACTGAGGAATACTTAGCTCTAGTTTACTTTCACTGTAACCACTTAACTTTAGTAAAAGAACCTAATGGGAGTCGAGGGTCTTTCTTCCTTAAATGTTCACGTTGGGGCAGGCCTGACACAAACACTCTTCCCTCACCTGTGTGGTCACTGGGGTGATGCACTTCACTCATCGAGCCCAGGCCTGAGTCTGATTTGTAGATCTGGGATCCTCCGTGGTGGTTCAGCTCAGCTCCTGAATCTGAATCGCTCTGGCCAGCTTTGACACTTTTCCTCCGGCGTGGCTGGTATTTGTAGTCTGGGTGATCCTTTTTATGTTGAACTCTCAGTCGTTCAGCCTCCTCCACAAAGGGGCGCTTCTCATTTTCACTCAGCAAGCTTAAAAGAGAGAGGTTGGAAAACTAAATGAGTCATTCACGTGTGCCTTTAAACCAGTTTAAGTATAACACTCTTATGAAGTCCCAAATTAGACTAAGCACCCAAGAACATAATGAGTGCCCTGTTGGATCAGGTTAAAGATATCAAGCTATAACAGCATTGCCAAAAAGGCATTAAGAGTTGTTAACCTAATTTTGCAAAGCTTCTTCTCCAGTAACACTGCACTGCTAACTAGAGCATGCAAAACCTTTGCCAGACCAATTCTCAAATACAGCTCTTCTGTCTGGAATCTTCACTGTATATCAGACATTAACACAATTGAGCGGGTCCAGAAGTATTTCACGAGTCCTCCACTCCTCTGCTCACAATAGAACCCTTATGCCACCAGGCTCAAAATTTTGAGCTTGGACAATCTTGAACTACACCCCCTACATTCTGACCGAAGTATAGAAATTATCTGTTACAATGTCTTATGTGTCAACAACTACTTCAACTGTAATAATATATGGGTAAACAATAGATTCAAACTCAAGGTAAATTGCTCCAAACTCGATTGCAGAAAATACGACTTCAGCAACAGTAGTCAACACCTGGAATGTTCTACCTGACTCCGTTGTTACATCCTCAAACCCACCCATAGCTTCAACCTGAAACTGTTCATCGAGGACCTCACCCCATTCCTAAGAGGTCCGTAAAGGGGGCATGCATAAGCGCACTAGTGTGCCTACCGTCCCTGTCCTACTGTCCCCATTTGTACTCATTTCCTTTGTTCATGTCCATGTTACCTTGTACATGTTTGACAAACCAAATAAAAATAAATAAAAAAGAAAGCCTGGAAGATCGCTTCACTTGCTAGTGCCTCTATTAGTGATGGGGGGGGGGGGGGGAAAGCTTCTAAAGCACAGCTGATCATCGGAGGGAGCAGCAATGAGAAAAGCAGCAACACTTGGAAGATAGCTTTGCTCAACCTCATTAGGGCTGGAAAAAAGCTTCAAAAAAGCTACATTCGGAGTATAAGATGCACCTAAATTTCCAGCCTCTTTTAGGGGGGTGCATCTTATACTCCGAAAATACAGTAACTTTACAATTAAATCAGAATTAGCTCATCTGGCCCTCCTTACTGTTTGGCCTACCGGTCAGATCTGTCACAGCATAAACCTCTAAATAGTAATGAAGTCAAGTGTAATAGCAATAGCACTTAGACTTATATAGCACTTCACTGTGCTTTCCAGCCCTCTCTAAGCGGTTTACAGAGTCAGCATTTTCCCCCCCACACACAACAATTTGGGTCCTCCTTTTACCCACCTCGGAAGGATGGAAGACTGAGTCAACCTTGAGCCTGATGAGATTGGAACTGCCAAATTGCAGGCAGCTGGCAGTCAGCAGAAGTAGCCTGCAGTACTGCACTCTAACCACTGCACCACCGTGGCAGTAATGCATAGCCACAACTGAGAATCACATGCCAAAATTCCTATGCTCAACTTTTCCCTTCCTTAGCTGCCTCCCATCACTGACCACAAACACAAACCAATCAGATGAAGCAAGGTATTGGCATTTGCATCCATAGATACGTGGGTTCAATATTTCCTTCACTTCAAAGTATTGCTCACCCTTAATGAGATCAGGAGGAGGAGGGGCATCTGCCAGTGGCCGTAACAGAGAGGTTTTTGCTGGTTTAAGCTGACTACAGTGGAAGACAGAATGTATCCTCTTAAGGATTTTTGGTCATTTAAGTTCTACTGTTACTGGGTTGATAATTCTTACAATGGGGAAAGGATCCACAAATTTTGCTCCCAGCTTTCTCAAGGATTGTTCTAGACTGTAGATACAAAAAAACTTCACCCCCTATTTCAAATTATTTTCTGAGGGGACCTCTTCTTGTCAGTGTACTTCTTATATGTTTCTCTGGCTCCATCCAATGTCTTATGAACTATTAGCCATGTAGTTTGCAGCTCTTTCACCGTAAGATGGCAGCTGACATTACCTCATAAGGCTGACATATTAGCACCTCTCTTGTCAATATCAGAGTAGAGTAGAGTAGAGAAGAATAATGTCATGTAAGAATTAGAGAAGAGAGAGTGGAGAGGAGTGGAGTGGAGAGGAGTGGAGTGGAATAGAATAGAATAGAATAGAATAGAATAATGTAATGTAAGAATTAAAGAAGAGTAGAATAGAGTGGAATGGAATAGAATAGGATAGGATAGGATAGGATAGGATAGAATCTTTTATTGGCCATGTGTGATTGGACACACAAGGAATTTGTCTTTGGCGCATAAGCTCTCAGTTGCATATAAAGCTATGTAATAAATCATGATTATAGTCATCATAATAATATATTCTTGAATTGTAGGCAAGTCTTCCTTCTTCCAGTATTGCGCCACCAACAGTCTTGCTGCAGTTATTAAATGCAAAATCAAGTTAATCTCTACCGCTGTACAGTTGGTAATTATACCTAACAAAAATAACTGAGGAGTAAACTTTATCCTTTTTTAAAGAACATTTTGCATAATCCACCATATTTTTATCCAAAATGCCTTAACCTTTTGGCAAGTCCACCATATGTGGAAATATGTAGCATCAAGAGAACCACATCTCCAGCATTTGGGTTGTAAGTTCGGATACATAGAAGCCAACTTTTTAGGATCTAAATGCCATCTATAGAACATCTTGTAAAAATTTTCTCTCAGATTTTGGGCTTGTGTAAATTTTACATTTCTTACCCAGATTCTTTCCCATGTATCCAACATTATTGGTTCTTTAATATTTTGAGCCCACTTTATCATACAATCTTTAACTAGTTCTGTTTCGGAATCCATCTGTACTAATACATTGTATATCCTCTTTATATGCATTAAACTTTGATCTCTTATTTGTTTAAATAAATTATCCTCGACTTGCATGAAACCAATTTTTTTATCTGTTTTCCACCTGGCCTGTAGCTGTCCATACTGGAACCATGTTTGAATTACCCTTTCCTCTTTTAATACATCTAAGGATTTTAATTGTAATACACCCCTTTCTAGGGTAAGAAGCTGTCTGTAAGTAATTATATCCTGTTTTTGTGCTATGTTCATATTCTCTATTGCATGTCTAGGAATTGCCCACATGGGTATCTTGTCATTTAATTTGTATTGATATTTTTTCCAAACCCACAGTAAAGCATTCCTTAAAATATGACTTTTAAAGTTTTTGTCCACTTTTTTGTTGTATAACAGGTAAGCATGCCAGCCATATACCAAATCATGTCCCTCGATATTAAGTATCCTATCATTAGTTAAGTCAATCCAATCACTAATTACAGATAATACTACTGCATCATAATATAATTTTAGGTTGGGTAATTTCAAACCTCCCCTCTCACGCACATCTTGCATTATTTTTAGCTTTACTCTTGGCTTCTTTCCTGCCCATACAAATTTATTAATACCCTTCAGCCATTCGAGCAGGTTTGCATCTTTTTTAAGTATAGGTAGCATTTGGAAAAGAAATAAAAATTTAGGTAAAATATTGGGAAGAAGGCGGGGCTTAGCAGTGAGAAGATGGAGTTTTAGGCTACTCCTGAAATTCCTCTATACCAAAGGACTTTTTGGACGGGTTCTTTGAACCCCAGCTGTCCCGAAGACGACAGTGGAGGTGGGGAGGGACCCAGGACCCCAGAGGTAATCGCAAATCTCTGGGGGAGGGTATTAACTCCCCGTGCCAATTCCTTTTGGATTAGCTGTGTGCTAACTGAAACTGCAGGTGCCCCTAAGAATGGAAGAAGTGATATCATCTGGTAAGCTGATTTTATTATCCAAGAGAGATTGTTCCTGTTAAAATTAAGCTAATTGGAAACCAAACAATAAGAAGATCAGCGGCGAATTAGCTTTTCTAATGGTTTTATGACTGGTGGTTACTTTACCTCTTAAATGCTTCAAGAAACTCCGCGATATCCTCCCCCCTCTGAATCTCCTTAAGTGGATCGTAAAACTTAATTCCTACTAACTAGCCCGTCACGATTCGACATTTTTATTACTTTACTATCCAGCTCTGTTTACAATCAGATAAGATTGACAGCCGGTAAGAGACTATATAAAAAAAAAAGAGTGCTTCGAAGCCTCTGGGGAAAAAAAGAGAATTTTTATTTTAACTACGACACATCATGGCGTCCCAAGATACCCCCAAGACTTCATTTCAGACTCTTTTCTCTGCGTGTAGAGAACTTTTTCATTCTTATCAAAGATTGGAACGAAAACTGGATCAATTTATTCTAAAATATGAAGCTAAAACTGAGAACGTTGAATGCTTAAATGTCCCTGAAACACAAACGGAAAATGTGAGAAATGGTGTCTGGTCTATCTCAGAGGAAGAGAAGAAGGGGGAAGCCATAAAGACGTCTCATTTAAAGAGACAGTGTGCAGAAGGAATGAAGAATCCACCCTTGAGAATTAAAGTTAAATTGGGAAGATTTATAAACCAAGAACAACTTTATTACTTCATCACTGACATTCAGAATCCAAAGGTGCCGAAATATTTTTGTTTGGACTTGCTTATGGAAACATTTGGTAAATTTATTCAACGAATGGCTACTGGACGGAGGAAACCTTGTGGTTGGAGGGACACAGGCTGACAAAAAAATTTAAAACTAGCTAGATCGGATTACTTTAATATGTAATAGATAAAGCTGAATAATGACTGATATGGATAGCAATATATATAATCTGGAATTGGCTGATAGATTGTTGAATACAATTGAAAACTAGTTAAATCTAATTGCTTTTCTGTGTAACAAATATTGTTGAATAATAATTGATATTGATAGCAATGTATATAATGTGGAGTTGACATGATAATTAACAATTGGATATGAGAAAATACTTTTAGATTACACATAAAGAGTATTAACTATAATAATTAGCACTATTAAAAAAACTAAATAGAATCCATACAATCAAAAGTTAATTAATATTGGGAAAATGTTATGATATATGATATAATTGAATATTATGGATGTTTAGCTAAAATATCTAGATCGGATTACTTCAATTTGTAATAGATATAGCTGAACAATGATTGATATAGATAGCAATATATATAATTTGGAATTGGTTGATAGATTGATGAATATAACTGAAAATTAGCTAAATCTAATTGCTTTTTTGTGTAACAGATATAGTTGAATAATAATTGATATTAATAGTAATGTATATAATGTGGAGTCGATATGATAACTAACAATTGGATATGAGAAAACACCTTTAGGGTATACATAAAGAGTACTAACTATAATAATTAGCACTATTAAAAATTAAATAAAATCCATATAATTAAATGTTAATCAATATTGGGAAAATGTTAGGATATATGATATAACTGAATATTATGGATGTTTAGTTAAAATAGAACATGAGGATTTGATGATAATAGAGGATTTTACAAATAAGTAAATGAACTGCCAGCATGTGTCATGGACTAATTCCTTAGCATAACTAAGGATGAAGGATGTTTAAATAATTATAATAATTAAAACCGGAGGTATAATGATCTTGATATGGCAAATATTTGAGTTAAGATACTTGAATTAATAGGAGTCAATCGAAGAGAAGCACCAAAACATGTTGTAACCAGTTGATATACTTCTTATTTTTTCATAATAGATACCTGTGTTTCGTTTTGTTTTTCTGATTGTTGTCTTTGGTTTTTTTTCTGTATTATCTGTATTTGATTGATATATTAAGAAAGATGTTGTACCAGTTTTAAACTAAAACTTAAAAAACATTTAATAAAAAAAAAAAAAAATTTAGGTAAAATATTCATTTTTACTGCTGCTATTCTTCCCAGCAAAGATAACTGCAACTTGTCCCATTTTTTCATCTCTTGTCTGTATACTATGCCAAAGTGGTTCATAATTGTACTTATATAATTTCCCATTTGAGGTTGAAATATTAGTTCCCAAGTATTTGACCTTCTTAACTGTTTCACATCCTATCATTCCCCCTAGTTCTTCCTTTTGTTTAGTATTCATATTTATAGCTAGTATTTTTGTTTTCCCTATATTTATTTTAAAGCCAGACACTTGACCATATTGGTTAATCGTATTCATTAAGATCATACTAGATTCCTGCGGTTGATCTAATATTATAACCAAGTCATCCGCAAAAGCACGCACTCTATATTCTTGCTGCCTAATCTTAATTCCCTTTAGACCCTCCAAGCCCCGTATTTTGTTCAGCAGTATTTCCAAAGTTATAATAAACAGTAGTGGAGACAAGGGGCAACCCTGTCTTGTACCTTTTCCAATTTGAAAAGAGTCTGTTAAACTTCCATTGACTATAATTTGAGCTGTTTGCTGTTGATATATTGCTTTGATTGATTGTAAGAAATTTTCTCCTATTTGCATTTTTTGCAGTGTTTTCAACAGGAATTGCCAATTAACTCGATCAAAGGCTTTCTCAGCATCCAGAAATATGAACACGGCAGGAATTTGATTGTTCTTTCCCAAGTATTCTAGTGCATTAATAATTAATCTTACGTTACTTCTCATTTGTCTCCCTTGAATAAAACCTGTTTGATCACTGTGAATCAATTGTTGAATAACCAACATTAACCTATTTGCTAGTATTTTAGTAAAGATTTTATAATCTACATTAAGTAATGAGATAGGTCTATAGTTTTTTGGTTGAGTAATATCTTGGTCTTCTTTAGGTATCAGGGATATAAAAGCTGTCTTCCAAGTTGGGGGTACCTTACCTTCCGTTTGAATCTTATTAAATAATTCCTTAAGAGGTTCTACCATTTCTAATTGTAGATTTTTATAGTAAGCCGCTGTCAAGCCATCTGTGCCAGGTGCCTTCCCTGCTTTTAACTGCTTAATTACCTGCAGAATTTCCCCTGAAGGTATTGGTTGATTCAATTTTTGCCTCTGCTCTTCTTTAACTATGGGTATTTTTTCTTTGTCCAAGTATCTCTCTATATCTAGGCCGTTAATTTTATCACCCTTATACAGCTCTGTAAAAATTCCTGGAAGGCCTTTTGAATCTCATCCTGTTGGAACACTTCCTTCACTCTATAGAGCAATTTAGTTATGTTTCGAGAATTTTGTTTTTTCCTAATCTGATATGCTAACCATCTGCCAGATTTATTTGCATTACAAAAGGTATTATGTTTTGCGTATAACAGACTAGTGGCTACCTGGTCTGAGATCAACATGTTAAATTGTTCCTTTAATATGGTAATTGCTTCTTTAATCTTTGTATCTCCTGGTTTTAAAGTTAACTCTTGCTCTTTCTTCCTGATTTCATGTTCCAGTTCTGTTCGTTTTACCCCTTGTTTATGTCTATGTAATCTATTTATATTTATCAAAACTCCTCTCATATACGCTTTACTTACTCCCATACAATTTCCATAGGTGTGCCCTTATTCATATTAAAAACAAAGTATTCTGTTAGCAGTTTTTTACATTCATTAATGTACTTTTCATATCTGAATAAATTTTCATTCAATCTCCAAGAACTTCTTGCTTGTGTCACCCCTCCCAACTCCATCCAAACTGGATTGTGATCTGATAAAACTCTAGCTGAGATCTTTGTCTTCTTCACCCTGGAAAGCAAATCGTTAGTAATTAATATAAAATCGATCCTAGAAAAGGATTGATGTCTATCAGAGAAAAAGGTAAAGTCATGTTCTTCTGCATTTCTTTCTCGCCAAATATCTCTCAATTCAAAGTCATCCATCATATCGAAAAAGGACTTAGGTAGTTTTGCTCGCATTTGAGTATTTGGGCGAGAAACCTTCTTATCTTTCTTAGTGTCCACAGCACCGTTCCAGTCACCCAGTAGTATGCAAGACCTATAATCCCACTGTACTAATTTGGCATGAAGTTTTCTATAAAATCCATCTTGTTGTTGGTTGGGAGCATATATTCCCAATATCAATGTCCTTTTCCCTTCTAATAGCAGATCTATTGCAATATATCTTCCGTGGGGATCTGCTTCGATTAATTCAGCTTTCATGTCTTTTTTTAAGTATATAACTATACCATTTTTCTTCTCCATAGCAGAAGCTATAAAGTGTTGACCAAATCTTGTATTGATCAAATATTTTTGATCAATTGATCAGTTTCTTGCAAGCAAATTATATCATTCTTGAACTGTTTAAGATAGTGGAATATTTTCTTTCTCTTCTGTGAAGAGTTCAAATCCGTTGACGTTCCATGTTAAAAGCTTAGTTGTCATCTTTGGTTTTCTGAAGCTTTTTTTAGAGCCTCCTGGATATCCTGAAGTTTAACCTTTGGCCTGGCTCCTCCCACTGCTTCTAAACTGGTTACTGTAGCTTCTTGACCAATGGCAGGTGATTGTTGGGATTGTTGTATTTTTTATTGTTGATCCATTCATCTGGTAATCATACAGTTTGGTCTTTGTTCCATGGCTCCTTGTGCTTCTAAGAGAGAAAGATGATCCATCTTATTTGGTAATTGTGTAGTTTGTTGTCTGTCTTGTCCTTCTTGTTCTCTTCCTCTAGGTCCAGATGGTGCGGGATGTCCTGCCTTCAAAATATTATGGTAAAAATCTCGAGCTTTCCATACAGAATTAAGATGATATCTTTGCCCCTCGAATGTGAGTGCTAGGCCAAATGGTGCGTCCCATCTGAACTGTAGCTGGCGATTTCTAAGCTCTTCAACTAAAAAAGCATAGTCTTTCCTGGATCTTAGCATTTGAGGTGGTATCTCTTTCAGAACGGTCAGTTCCTGACCCCCAATTTGAAGCTTGGTTTTATAAGACTCTTGTAATATCATATTCCTCATGTCTCTTGTAGTAAAATATATCACAATGTCCCGTGGAAGCTGCTTCTGCTTCGCCAGCCAAGAATTAGCGCGGTAAATTTTATCAATTTGCCAATCAAAGTTACCCCCTGGTCTTCCCATCAGGCTATCAAACATTTCTGAAAGAATCTGTTTCAAGTTTTCCTGCTTGTTTTCACGCAAACCCCTTACTCTTAGTGCCAGTTCCATTTGTCTATACTGTATCATAATAATTTCTTTTTCAGCATTTTCAACTTTTTGTTGCACCACCTCTGTTTTCGATACCAAATTAGTATTGGCGTCATTAAGATCATCTAGTCTGTCTTCAATTCCGGAAACATGTTCTGTCAATAAACTTACAATCCCCAGCATATCATCTCTGATTATTTGAACCCGGGTCTCAAGTTTATCAGACAGATCTTTATGCGCCACGGATATTTCTTCTTTGAGCCCTTCTTTGAGTTCTTTGAATTTTGTTTCCACCGTAATTGCCTGAGTATTAAAAGCCTCAACCAGCTCCTTCAGGAAGAATTCTTTTGTTAGTGGCTCACCTATAGGAGGAGTAGGAGGCAGAGACTGCAGTTTTGTGCCAGGTGCGGGCGATGTGCCAGAGCCTTTAGGAGCCGGGGGGGGCATCTTTAGAGTAAGATTTGGCTTAGAGGCCATTCCAAGTTTCTTCTTCAACCAATTAATAAAACTCTGCTGGCCAATTATACAGCTGTGAAGTGAAGTGATAAATCACTCCTTTCCTTTGAAGTTTTAAAACTCCGTAGAAATTCAAAACATAAACAGTGTTGTGAAGCAGCTTGGCGAGCTCGGCGAGCTCGGCGCCATTTTAACTGTCTCTTTAATAGTTAAGATATCGGAAGAAGTTCTTGTAAAAATGAAGCTAAGATTTAAACAAACAATTAAGGGCTCACGTGTACCAGTCCTGCTCGCCTTGGACTCAATAAATCAAGTTTTGTTCTGAGGAAGAGAGAGTTTGCTTCGCGCTGCAAATCGCAGCTGGAATTCCCGGCACGGAGACAATTCTGCCCTCAGCTGGCCTTCCCCCTCTCCCAGACACAAACTGCGAGGGTCGGATGGCACTTTGCTCAGCAGAATGGCTCACCTTATCTTCTTTGCCTGAAGAATAAGGTAAACAAACTGTCAGACGTCTGATGGATTGATCATACGACAGATAACGCGACCAGGGATTCGGGAGCTGTAATGAGCAGCTTCCATCAGCAAGCCCCTCCCCGGAAGTCTCCAGAATTCTATTCTATTCTGAAAGCAAGAAAATATTGGAAGAAAATACATGGTTGGAAAAGATGACAAAGCAACATATAGATCTGAAACCAGAAATATTTTTGTTGGGTATAATGCTGGAGGAATATGATAAAGGGACTATATATTTAGTTTTGCAGGTACTGACAGCAGCAAGGATTGTATTTGCACAACATTGGAAAAATGAGAACACTCCATCAGATGAGGATGTAATTCGGAAAATATTAGACTGTGCAAAGACAGAAAGATTGATATTAAAAATAAAGGACAAAGAAGACACAGAATATTACTTAACATGGAACAGAGTTTACAAGGGGTTAGAAATAAGATGTAGAAATTAGCTGAAGAAGGATTATTGCTATGTATGAATCAAATATAAAGATGGTTCATAATTATAAATATGCTAATATAACTTACAGAATTATGAATAACCTAATATAAAGAAGAAATTGAGCCAAAACTATTCTATTATGTTATTACTATTGTTATTAGTATATATGTTAATATTTTGTTTTGTTTTCTATTTATTTTTCTTTTGTAAATGATATATACCCTGACAATACACTGTTTTCAAAATGTTTATGAATTAAAAAAGAAAGGACAGAATCCAAATATAAAAATTTGAACTAATGAGCCTTTTTCACATTTCCTATGCTTTAAATGTTTTTAATACAGTTTTTAATGTTTATGAAATGTTCAAGATAAATGTTTTCCTTTATAAAGGAATAACCCATAAAAATACCAAAAAAGAGAGTCCAACTCATCACAGCCAACTCACTGTGGCCAACTTGCTGCGACCCACATGCCATGGGACAATTCAACAATTCCATTTAATTATTTGAAATAATTTTTAAAACTATTTTAATTTTTGTCATTTGCATTTCATTTTGTCCTTCCTTTTGCATCCTTTAATGATTCTACTCCATCATTTCTTTGAGGTTAGTATGACTCCTGTCCAGCAGCGAGTTGTGCCATGGCAAGTTGGTCATTGCAGGTTGGCTGTGGTGAAGTGTCCTACTGTTGGAAGAAATATCCACCTGGTTCAATTCCAAGCTGGGAGAAAGATGTTGAAGCAAGTGCCAAGGAAGGTAAGAGATATAAGAAAAGCATATCAATCGAATAAACCTAAACCTAATACCACTTCCTGACCAAGATTTTGATTAAAAAGGGAGTGAGTTTCGGATGGCTTGGGCCAGAAGGGATCTTGGTAACCTGGCAAGAACAAAGACACAGATTGGACTCCCTAGAGAAGGCAGTTATTTTATGAACAATATATAGGACTGCAGGAGGAAAAGAGGATGAGAGAAGAGGGGGGAAGTCAAGGAGAAAGATCAAAAAGAGGCAATGAAAGAGCAGGAAGAAAAAGCATTAAGGGAAGGAGCAAGAGCAAAGGAGATGAAAGAACAAAGGGAGATAAGAACGACTAGATCAACTAAACCTACAAATAAGTAAGACATGGAAAAAGAGATAAAAATAATTTCTATCAATATAAATGGAATAAATTTGACAATAAAAAGAAGAATATTCAATAAATTAGAGAAATTAAAACTGGACATTATATGCTTACAGGAAGTACATATTAGAAAGCAGCATAAAATATTTTTGGAACATGCAAAATTAGGCAATTTATACAAGGTATTGGCCAACCAAAGCAAAAGAGGGTTAGCATTATATATTAAAAGGACAATACAATCAAATCAAATATTTGGAGATGAGGAGTGGAGAATACTGATGGTGGAGATAATAATGAACTATAAAAAGACAACTAATTAGAGAAAGTTAGTTTATTGATGAAGCAGAACTATCAACCACATACAATTCTGGGACAGCTGACAAAATAGAATTTATACCTAGTTTTAAATCTTCTGGATTCCTATGGGGTCATCTAGGATCATGGCTGGCTCTACAGGCAAAAGGGGAAATGCAAATCCTAGGTCTCTGACACGATCCATCACCCCACTTCAGCTCCGCTGTGCATGCGCGTGTGCCTCCCGCTGGCTAGCTGGTCTTCAGGTGTCTGCCACGCATGCGCGGGAAGTAGGGTGCATATGGGTGGTGTGTGTATGTGGGGGGGCACCCATGCATGCACATGGGGGCAGGGCACATGCAGGGTGTGCATGCGCATTGCAATTTGGGGGTTCAGGAATGTGCATACGCATTTACGCTTTGGGCACTCGGTCCGAAAAAAGGTTAGTCATCCCTGTCCTAGGTATTTGAGCTAATTTTCTCAACTTTTTGTTATCTGGAGTTTCTGTCTGATCCAGTCTTTCTGAATGGATTACCAAATCTGCATTTCTATAAGCTGGCCTCCTCAGTTTCTGCTTGGGGCAGGGCGACTGGGACTGGTTTCTGCTTCCCTTAAGAACATTTCTCCATTTCTCCCTTTGGGGAAATATTTTATTCTGCTTCTTTTTAATATTTCCCCAAATAGTTCATTCTGGGGGGGGGCTTCCCACACTACCTAGACCCTAAAAATACTGCAATAGAAAACCAAAGAACTTCTGTTTCTCTTTAAAAGAAAGAGAGAGAGATTACTGGTTACCTTTCAAATGTCAAAACCTAAGCCTGAGAGAAACCGGCTTGGCTCCAATACTGCAAAATTCTGTAGTTATTTACTTAGCAGCAGCAGAACTGACTGATCTCAGCACAGGTTGTTTTGGACTTGAGAACCACAAGAACACAACCTTCAGTTTACATTTTTCAGCAAGGCCCATTAAATGAACAAGGATGTGCTTCAGAGTGAGTCCTGGGACATGAACTCTATTTTCTCTTCCGGACATCAACACATGAAAGTAAATCGCTTCTCAATGGGTGGAAATGGAAATAGAATCATAGGGCTAGAAGGAGGTCTTTTGGTCCAACCCTCTGACCAAGGCAAGAGTCCTTATTCCATCCCAGACAAAAGCTTGCCCAGTCTTTTCTTCTTTAAAAAAAACCCATCAGCAATGGAGCACCCAATACTCCAGCAGCTGTTCAGTTGATTAATTGTTGTCCCTGTCAGGAAATTCCTTATTATTTCCAGATTGGATCTTCCTCTGGTGAGCTTCCATCCATTGCTTCTTGTCACGTCCTCAGATGCTATGGGAGTGTAAATGGACACTCCACTCCACCCCACCCTATGTGAAACCCTTCTAGGATTGGAAAATGCTATCATGTGTCCAGGGGTGTCAAACTCAATTTCATTGATGGACGCATTAGGCTTGTGTTTGACTTCAGGTGGGTGTGGCCAGGGTGGGCATAGCCAGGATGGGCGTGGTCAGCTCAACGTCACTCATGTCAGGGGCACCTGTGGTGGCCAAATGCTAAGGGAGGACTTCCCTCCCTCTCATTATAATCTCCTTCCTTTCTTTCTTCCCTTCCCATCCCTTCTTTTCTCTTATCGTCTTTTTCCTTCCCTCTTTATTCTCCTTTCTTCTTCCTTCCCCCCTTAGTTTTCCTTCCTTGCTCTCTTTCCCATCTTTCCTTCTTTTTCTTTGTCTTTCCCTTTCTCCTTTCCTGTCCCTTCCTGCATGCTCACATGCAAAAGGGGGATACATTTCTACTTTCATTTTGCTCTTAGTCTGCTTTGCTAGCCCTTTGCCAGCAAAAACAGAGCTCATGCGGCCCTCCCCAGCTTCATTTTTGCTGGCATTGTGGGTGGGTCCTTTGCTGTTTCCAGGGTGGCCCCGCGGACGAGAGTTAAGCAACCTATGGGCCGAATTCAGCCCAAGGGCCTTGAGTTTGACATCCCTGCCCTAGTCCTTCTCTTCTTTAGGCTAAACATACCTAGTTTCCTTAGCTGTTTATCATATGGTTTAGGCCCCCAGATTCCTTATCATATTTATTGCTCTTCTCTGCCCTGAACCGAACTAATTCTGAATCAAAGTGTATCATGCTGTTATCCTCCACAAATATGCCACAGAAATATCTCGCTTGCCCTATTTATATATTACCCAGTGCAACTATAATGCAGGGGTCCACCTGGGGCCTTTGCAGGGAGCCCACAGAGCCACCAGCATGGTGTCATCAGGGCAACCTGGTCCACCCAATTATGGGATGGAGCATACTGCTTCTGCTTTTGCCTTTCAGCCCCAATCCAGGAGCCATCGCAGGCAGTTGCTTTTGCGACAAACTATTTTTGTGTCATTTATATTTAAATAACTCCCTTTATTTCTTTGTCGGTAAATATAAAATTGAGCCACAACCATGTTTTCTTCACCTTTTGGCAGACCTTGGAAAATCTCCAAAGTCCTTCAAGAAAGCTACCCACTTTAAAGGTTTAAAAATAAACCCCCCAAAACCTTTCCCATTCCTTTTGACAATCGACTTCATGCGGGAGGGCGAGTTGGAGGGGTGACATGCTATCAGTTCAGGCCGGTTGGCCCAAACTGGTAGTAAAAAATGCTACCATTCGCATGAACCACACAGCCTTTTAGAGATAGATAGATAGATAGATAGATAGATAGATAGATAGATAGATAGATAGATAGATAGATAGATAGATAGATAGATAGATCCACACAGCCTTTTAGAGATAGATAGATAGATAGATAGATAGATAGATAGATAGATAGATAGATAGATAGATAGATAGATAGATAGATAGATAGATAGATGGGTAGGTAGGTAGGTAGGTAGGTAGGTAGGTAGGTAGGCAGGCAGGCAGGCAGGCAGGCAGGCAGGCAGGCAGGCAGGCAGGCAGGCAGGCAGGCAGGCAGGCAGGCAGGCAGGCAGGCAGGCAGGCAGACAGACAGACAGACAGACAGACAGACATTATAGATTATTATTATAATGCTCCCCCTCAAAGAACATTAGCACTAGACATTATTTTTAATCTTTTCCAATGTACAAATGATATACGTAAATGGAAACATCTGTAAGTTAGGCTTTTAAAAAATCATGCTTGCTAACATTTTTCTATCTCTGTTATTTCTCCTGTTCATATAAAACTTTGGATTTGTTTCTGGATGACTGAACTGAAATGAAAATGCTACATTCAGCCAACATGTTCAGCCAACAACGTTTGCAGGAAATAGGTATATCTGATCTAGTGAAAGAAGGACTAGGGGAGATATGATAGCAGTCTTCCAATATTTGAGGGATTGTCATAGAGAAGAGGGGGTCAAGCTATTTTCCAAAGCACCAGAAAGCAAGAAGAGGAGCAATGGATAGAAACTAATTAAGGAGAGGAGCAACCGAGAACTAAGGAGAAATTTCCTGACAATGAATCAGAATGAATAAGCTGGAAGGGACCTTGGAGGTCTTCTAGTCCAGCCCCCTGCTCAAGCAGGAGAACCCATACCACTGATGGTGAATCTTTTTGGCACCAAGTACCCAAACTGGAACATGCGTGCATGCACATGTGTCTGTGCCGAAAACCCGAAGACTAGCTAGGTGGTGCACATGTACATGCAGGCCACCTGGTCTTCGGGTTTCAAGCACACAAACGCATGCATGCACCCATGTTCTAGTTTGGGCACTCAGTGCCAAAAAGGTTTGCCATCCTAGACCTATACCATTTCAGATAAGTGGCCTTCCCTGGCACAGTTGTGAATTAAGATGATTGTTAAGCGAACTCTGCTTCCCCACTGACTTTGCTTGTCAGAAAGTCACCCAAAGGGATAACATGACCTGGGGACTGTCATAACTATGAACCAGTTGCCAAGTACATGAGGATATATAAGAACTAACCCGTGGAACGACTTGACTCGTTGTGGATGCTGCAACACTTGCGGTTTTTAAGAAGAGACTGGAGAGCCATTTGTCTAAATGATATAGGGTCTCCTGCTCGAGTAGGAGGTGGAATAGAAGTCCTCCAAGGCCCCCTCCAACTCTCTTGTTCTATGTTGCATTGTATTCATTCAGTAATTGAAGCCATACATTTTTGAACAGCTTTGCAATCTTTTCACATATCTACTCAGCAATAAACCCAATGAGTCTGCAGAGGTCACAACCGAGACACATGCAAAAATCGCACTGTTAGGGTTAGAGAGCAACAAGGCTATGTAAAAAAGTTGCTGTTAAAATATCTGAAAAACACCAGCATCTGGGATGTATCGTTCTTTGACTATAAAATTTACACTTAACTATCCTTTCCAGGAAACTGTTGGGTCTTTTTTACAACAGGCAAATAAAATAACAGATGAAATACAACTGAACAGTTGATTTCCATAAGTTCATATCAGTTGTTGTAGTTAGTTGCGAAGTCGTGTCCGATCCATCGCAACTCCATGGACAATGTTCCTCCAGGCCTTCCTGTCCTCTACCATCCCCCAGAGTGTGATTTAAGCTCACACCGACTGCTTCAGTGACTCCATCCAGCCACCTCTTTCTCTGTCGTCCCCTTCTTCTTTTGCCCTCAGTCTTTCCCAGTATGAGGCTCTTCTCCAGGGAGTCCTTCCTTCTCATTAGGTGGCCAAAGTATTGGAGTTCTATTAAATGTTGTGCAATATTAGTGCAATCTCAGGGTTTTCAATTCAATTGTATAGAATAGAATGTGAAGGATGCGAAGAATGTAAAGGTTGGAGCAGATGAGGCGAAAGGGAATAACAGAATAAAGTTGGAAGGGACCTTGGAGGTCTTCTAGTCCAACCGCTCCACCCCTTTCCCACAAGTGGCCCTCCAATCTGTTCTTAAAAGCTTCCACTGATGGAGCCCCCACAACTTCTGAAGGCAAAGCTGTTCCACTGGTTAATTGTTCCATTAGGAAATTTCTCCTTATTTCGAGGTTGCTTTTCTCCTAGATTAGTTTCCATTCATTTTTTTCTTGTCTTGCTTTCTGATTCTTTGGAAAATAGCTTGACTCCCTCTTCTTTGTGGCAGCCCCTCAAATACTGGAACACTGCTATTGTGTCACCCCTGGTCCTTCTTTTCTCTAGACTAATCTACCCAATTGTTCTTCATATGTGGGAGAAAAGTTCTTAAATGACCCACCCCCCATTTCATTCTGATTCCTGGGCAAGGGAAAATCTGTTTTCTGTATGTGCTTCATCTCAAAATGCCTTTTGAAAGCTCTTTTTTTTATAAAATATTTTTTATTCTTTTATATCATAGTCTTCCTTTCTATGTTGAGCAGTGTGCTCTCTAGGCATCCAAGGTGTTAGCATACAAACGTACAAACATCATCATCATTATAATTACACACACACACACATAACATATACATGTTATGTTTCTTTTAACAAATGGTAGCCCACTGAAATAACAAATGGATCAATGGATGTTCTGAAAAGCGAGGTCAGCAATTTTATTAAATCACCTTAAACTAGAATTACTTATATAAACAAATATGCAGTAATATATAAACAAATATGCATCTCTGGATAACGCCATCCATCGTAGTGTGGGCAACCCATGACAGGGGTGTCAAAACCAAGGCCCGGGGGCCTGATCCAGCCCACTGAGTGCTTAGATCTGGCCCGCGGGCCACCCCTGAAACAGTGAAGGGCCAGTCCGCGGGGCCTCTGTCAGCAAAAACAGAGGGCCACATGCAGCCCTTGAGAGCTTTGTTTTTGCTGGCAGAGGGTTGTAGGAAGCCGGTGCAGCCAAAAGCAGAGCCCAGGAGCCTGTTTTTACTGGCAGAGTACTCGGGCCTCCACAGGCGCCCCCGAAAGGAATGACGTCAAGCTGGCCATGCCCACCCTGGCTACGCCCCCCACCCTCCCCCCCAGGTCAAACAAAACCCTAATGTGGCCCTCAATGAAATTGAGTGGTTATGAAGAGGACGTGTGGTGTCCCAGACCATCCTTTGGACCCTGCTCAAGCATGACTTACATGGCATGTCTGGATAGAAGGAAGCGAACCTCCAATAATCTTTTCTGCTGTCCTCACCACTCTGCACCACCTTCCTTTCCGAAGCAGTAATACCTCGAAACCACACAGTAATTGTATAGAGACTTGAATGTCAATTTCTCTTATGCAGTAATAACTTCATTGACATTACTAAGGATTTGTGAGTGGGTGACCAGCACAGAAATGACAAAACGCATATTCAGAAAGGGAGTTTCCATCCCCATAAACATCATATTTCTCTTCCCCCCTCCTCTCTCTCTCACACACACAAACACACCATTTGTAAAAAGAGCCACGTTGTTTCAGATTCATTTAAAAAAACAAATCAGGGTTGGATATATTCACTCTTTAATTCAATGGAAAAATAAAAAATAAAATAAAACACTTTTTGACTACGATCCTACATCAATTTGTACTTGCTGGAAAAAAGCCAAGAGGCATCTCTTTGGTTTTGTGTCCCATTTCTTGCGATAGCTCTCTCTCCAATCTGGTGCTTTCTGGTTGTGTTGATTTTTAAGGTCCCACGCTGGCTGAGGATTGCAAAAAACCCACATCTCAAATATTTGTGAGGTGTCCGGCTGTGAAAGATTGAACTGTAATGACCCAATATAAATATTCTGAAGGATATTCTGACTGTGGATAGGAACAGAGAAGGGGAGGGAGAGGAAGAGATAGTTCTCTCCGAAGAGCCATCAGCATCACTAAAAAGGCATTGGAGTGCATGTCAGCTTCCCAAATAAATTTCTCCACATTAGAGGATCTACTCTACACACACTTAGTCTGTATAGGCTTTATTGTCATGTTACATCATGTACAAACTTCAGAGGATAATCAGAACTGCAGAAAAAAACAATGGCTACCAACCTGCCTTCCATTGAGGACCTGTATATTGCACAAGTCAAAAAGAGGGCCGTGAAAATATCTGCAGATCCCTCACATCCTGGACATAAATTGTTTCAACTCCGACCCTCAAAGCGAAGCTATAGAGCATTGCACACCAAGACAACTAGACACAAGGACAGTTTACTATTAGTCTTCTCATCGTTCCTATCACCCATCTCCTCCCACTTATGACTGCAGGACTATAACTTTATTGCTTGTATCCTTACAATTTATATTGATATTGATTGTTTCCTGATTGTTTATTTGTACACTATGACTATCTTTAAGTGTTGTGCCTTATGATTCTTGACAAATGTATCTTGTCTTTTTATGTACACTGAGAGCATCTACACCAAAGACAAATTGCTTGCGTGTCCAATCACACTTAGCCAATAAAGAATTCTGTTCTGTTCTGTTCTAGTTATACAATGAAATTGGTTTTAGCCTCACTGGTGCAATTCATGACAAAAAATACAAGCAACCTAAATAGTATAAAGAATAATCCCTATGCAAGTAATTAGGAAAAAGAAAAAGAAAGAAGAAGAAAAACTACTCATACGTTTCCGCGTGTGCATGGAATGATTGTGGTTGTGTTTCAGAGTCTGACAGCTCAAGGATAGAAACTATTTTTAAACCTATTTGTTTATATTTATAACATTTCTGTGCAAGGGATAAAACATACATTTATTTCAAAGGGAGTTTGGCCTTCGCAGCCTGCCTTAAAACACAGTGGCCCAAAACTCCCCCCCGATGCATTTCAGCAGCTTCAAGTATTCCTCCAGAAATTGCAAAAAGTAGCTTCTATAAGGGAAAATACTTGCAACTTCTGTTCTTCTTATTTTGTTGCCTTTGGTCAGCCACAAATTTGTTTTCGTTTCCCCAAAACTGAAGTTCCCATCTTCTCAACGCGGCAGTAAGCCTGACTAAGGTCAATGAGGCCTATTCTGTGAAAAATATACAAAGTAGACCTGGACTTACGACCACAAGAGAGCCCAACATTTATGTTGCTAAATGAAATGTTGGTTCGGTGAGCTTTGCCCCATCTTTCGCCCTTTCTTGCCACGGTTGTTAATCACTGCAGTTGTTAATAACATGGTTGTTAAGCAAATCTGGCTCTCCCCCCAGTGACTTTGTCAGAAGGTCACAACATGACCCCCTGGACACTGCAACCGTCATAAATGCGAGTCAGTTGCCAAATGGCTGTATTTTGATCATGTGACCACGGGATGCTGCAGTGGTTGTAAGTGTGAAAAATGGTCATAATTCACTTTTTTCAGTGCCATTCCAACTTGGAATGATCACTAAATGGACTGTTGTAAGTCGAGACCTACCTATCCTGTTTCCCTGAAAATAAGACCTTCCCAGATAATAAGCCCAATTGGGCTTTTGAGTGTATGCGCTAAAATAAGCCCTCCCCCCAAATATTGCAGCACAGCAGCAGCCATGAGGTGATCACACTCGTCGCCTCCTGCACCTCAAAAATAATAAGACCTCCCTGAAAATAAGGCTTATTTCGGGGGTCAAAATAAAATAAGACCCTGCCTTATTTTCAGGGAAACACTGTGTATAGAAGAATCTTCTCTCAGGGGGAAGCTTGGCCATTGAAAAGGGTCCCTGGGGTCTGAAGAACACGTTAATTTAGGACCCAAATTAAAATGCCCCCATTCGATAGCTGTCTAGTAGTTTTTTTCAAAATATCCAGCAAAAAGGAGCCGAATCACACGGAATTCTTTTTGCCGTTTGGATTTTGTTCCTCCTACAAATCAGAGTCCGCTTTCTGTAGCTCAAGGTCATTTGTTCTTCTGTGTTCCAAATTTGGGAATGATGGAAAGCAGGATCTCATCAAGCATTTCAGATTCAGAAAGAGGTTAGCTGGCTTTTGCAAGGCTACATCTACCCACTGCCTTCAACCTCCCTTCGACTGAAGATAATAGTTCTGGTCCTCCAAATTGCAAGAGCAAGATCACTTTGGCTTATATATCGCTTCACAGTGCTTTTACAGCCCTCTCTGAGCAATTTACAGAGTCAGCCTCTTGCCCCCGACAATCTGGGTCCTCGTTTTATTGACCTCAGAAGGAGGGAAGGCTGAGTCAACCTTGAGCCACTCAGGATCAAATTGCTGGCAATCAGCATAATTAGCCTGCAGTACGGCATTCTAACAGGAATCAAGCCTCTTGCCCCCAACAATCTGGGTCCTCGTTTTACCCACCTTTTGGGAGGGGTTTCCCCCTCTCCCAGTTTTTCTGAATCTTGGTTAAGATGTGGGAATCTGACCAGCCGAGAACAGAGAGGAATCTCTGTTGCATCTCACAGAACATAGAATAAAGGAGTTGGAAGATAACCTCAGAGGTCATCTAGTCCAACCCCCTGCTCGAGCAAGAAGAGTCTATACCCATTTAGAGAAATGGCTGCTCAGTCTCTTTTTTGTGATAGAGCACCCACAACTTCTGAAGGCAAGCTGTTCCACTGGTTGATTGCTCTCACCGTTAGGAAATTTCTCCTTAGTTCCAGGTTGCTTCTCTTCTTGGTTAGTTTCCATCTATTGTTTCTTGTCCTGCCTTTGGGTGCTTTGGAAAATAAGTTGACCCCTCTCATCTTTGTGGCAGCCCCTCAAATATTGGAAGACTGCTATCATGTCACTCCTGGTCCTTCTTTTCACTAGAGTAGACGTCTCATATCTCATGATTTGGAAACTCTTTTTTGAGTCGTATGTACGTGACTTCACACGGCACACCCGGGAACCTGGAAGAGATTCATCTGCATCTATTTTGCAAATGCTTCAACAAAGTATTTGCATTCTATCTTGCTAACAGTCCCGCCTCACATCCCTTTCCCCAGCTTGTCACACAAGAGTTCGGAACTGGATAGAGTTTCTCTTGTTTCACTTCTTTCTCTCTCTGCAGTGTGTAATGGCTGAGTAAACCATGAGAACACTTGAGAGCCGGGAAGGACTCAAACTCATTTCACACCTGATGTCCCTCTGCTCCAAAGTGAGTTTCAGTTAGAGTGTTTTTAATCATGGCAACCTGGACTACTCAAATATGGGATGAAGCATATGGCTTCCATTTTTGGATGCTCCTCCCATATTTGGGTAGACCAGGTTGCCCTGATAAATCTCTCCCCTGGTATAGCCGACAAAGCCAGGAGAGCCCATGGCTTAGAGGTTAATGCATCTACCTAATATAAAAGTAGCTTGAAAGGTATGGCTAGGTGATGAGAGCTAACAGCTTGAAATAAATCCATACTAATCTCCCTTTATTTTTTTGTCGGTAAATATAAATTTAACACAAAAATAAATTGCAGTAAGATTGATACTCCTCTATCTTCTGAATATGAAAATTTCCCAGGGCCCACACTTCTAAGCTGGGCAAGCTTATTTCTTGGCTCAATGAAAAGGTCACTTTGAGTCTAGAATTGCCTTCTAGCATACTGCATCAGATTCAGCAAAATACAAAGCTTCCTGAAAAATTTCCTTTTTAACCTTTGGAAAGAACACACCCTTTTGGCAAGAGCTGAATATGCCCCCAAAGGAGATGCAGCCCCAAAGCACAAAGACTTTCCATTGCCCACAACAACCGGTGCCTTCCGGGGCAAACGGTTCTACCAAAAGCATTTCTTGATTTGTAACTGCTAGGAAGGTGTGGGTTTATTATGCAATGGGATGTTTCTTTACAATTTATTTACAATAAATTTATTAAAATTTATACTGTTCTATTTGTTTCCTAGCATGATTTGATTGCTTATTAGTAACCTATGATTATCACTAAGTGTTGTATCTTATGATTCGATGAATTTATTCTATTTTATTTTTTTACATGTACACTGAGAGCATTTGTACCAAAGATAAATTACTTGAGTGTTCAATCACACTTGGCCAATAAAGAATTCTATTCTATTCTATTCTATTCTATTCTATTCTATTTTATATTCTATTCTATCTTCAGATGCATTTGTAGGTTGGGGGTCCTACATGAACAGGGGATATTTTTCACTCTGAATTTCTCACTGACTAATTTCAGAAATGTCACTTAAGCCATCACATGATTTGGTATTTTGGGGTTGGGGGGGGGGAGTTGGCTTCTCGTATGTCCTTGACCACAGATTGTAAAAACCATGGCTTGTGGCTTAGCATATCATGCAAACGCAGCTGATTGTGACTCATTCGACACGCAGGGGTGAACAGTGCAATATCCGGACAAGGTCATTACTGATCGGGGAGCAGCCCAGCTTCATTGGAAATCACAAGCCAGGGCTGGAAGAGAAAACTGCAGACCGGGATGACCTGCCTGAATTCCCACATGAAGGCCAAGGGGGTACGGAACTGGGATAAAAGAAGCAATGACCACCTATTAGTACCACTTTATAAAGCCTTAGTAATGCCACACCTGGCATGCTGCAGTTTGCCTCCACTGCATTACAAAAAAGATGTTGAGACTTTAGAAAAAGTGCAGAGACAAGCAACTAAGACGATTAAAGGCCTGGAGGATAAAACATATGAAGAACGGTTGCTGGATTTGGGTTTGGCTAGTCCAGAGAAAAGAAGGACTAGGGAGAGAGACAATAGCTTTCCAGTATTTGAGAAGCTGCCACAAAGAGGAGGGGGTCAATTTATTTTCCAAAACACCAGAGGCAAGAAGCAATGGATGGAAAGTTACCAAAGAGAGAAGCAATCTGGAATTAAGAAGAAACTTATTAACAGTGAGGACCATTAACCAGAAATCGTGGGTGTTCCATCACTGGAGGTTTTCAAGAAGAGACTGGTCAGTCACTTGTCTGAAATGGTATAGGGTCTCCTGCTTGAGCAGGGGGCTGGACTAGAAGACCCCCAAGATCCCTTCCATGTTCTATTCTATGGATTTCCAAGAAGAACTAAATAGGTTGCCTCTCCACAGTAGGGACAGAATCAAACAGGATGTGTGGGAATCGGCAAGATATCTAAATGACCTGATCTTCCCAAAACAAAGAACAGCTTTCTTCAGAGCCAGATTTAACATTCTTCCTTCAGCACTCCTCCAGGGCAGGTATAAGAGAACACCTATAGCAGAACGGGTTTGTATATGTGGTAAAGGAGAAATGGAAGATATCTCATGTGTTCTATTACACTGTGAGCTATTCAGAGTTTGTACTGCACATATTCTCCCCTTATTAGAGAGATTGCCAGGGAGGGCAGACAATTTTTATGTAGGCTTTCTGCTCCAGGACACAAACCCGGTTACCACATCTGCAATGGCAAAGTTCTGTGTTGCTGCAATGTCCACAAGAAAAAAAATTGGTTACAGAAGTATAGTTGTCATCTTGTACCAATTATTTGGACATACCTCTAACAATTTCTGGACCATTGTATTTACTCCCATACTGATCCGTTTTGCACCCAGGTAAACCAGGGAGTGACCCCAACAATTTGAAAACATGTATGTTATTATCCACTTTTAACATCAATACTTTATAATTATATTTTAATGTCAGTACTTTTAACATATGGTAAAAAGTAATGTGTATTGCTGGTCTTTGACCATAATAAAGATTTATACTTCCATGTTCTATTCTGATTCAAACCTTCTCTATCTTACTGGAGGCAAATACCCCTGTACATATGGTCCCCGACTTACAGCAGCTGTTCAAACTTACAACAGCATTGACAAAAAAGTGATTTTATGGCCACTTTGTACGCTCAGAACCAGTGTAGCACTCCCATGGTCATGTGATCATAATTTGGACACTTGGCTACTGACTCACCTTTAGGACGGTTGCAGAGTCTCAGAGTCAGGTGACTGACTCCCTTTTGTGACCTTCTGACAGAGTTCATGCAGCAGCCAGATTCATTGAAGGACTGTGTTACTACCTTAATAACTGTGATGATTCACTTAACAACTATAGAATGGAAGGTCATCAAATTGGCTTAGCAAATGTCTCGCAGAAAAAAGAATTCTGCAAATTCTTTGCCCTGCAGAAAAGAGAAGCAAGTAGCAAACCGTCTCTAGGACGGAGCTGTGAGGCAAGGAATGAAATCTCCTCCGAGCAGTGAACTTGCTGGGTGGCCTCGTGCTTTGCTCTGAGTCAAGCGAGATATAATGCGCACATAATAACAGGGGGACAGTGGAGGCTTTATGGCAATATTGGCTGGATTCAGACAAGACGCCAAGCTTAAACTGCAGTGTGCAAGCAGGCCATGTGGCTGCCTCGGCACATCATGCTCCACAAATAGAGCATTAGAAAACCCACCAGAGCTGGAGTCATGCAACATGCTTGTTTGAGACCAAAGGAAATGAGGAGAGTGGACAGAGGTACTGTAATCCTATGACCGGTCTTATCCTGACGCCAAATAAAATTATTTTAACCCTCCAATTTGTTTGCTTTATTTATGTAACTGCCCGTCTTACATATGCAGCTCTGGGAAGTTCACAAAATTAAACCTAAAAAGAAAACGCATATAAATAACACAAAAAAGAATAATAGCAAAGCCCAGTAAAAAAATTAATTAAAGGGATTAAAAACCATTAACCAGAAATCCTGGGCCTAGGGAAAACTGGTGGCATACCCCATATCTATTTATTCATTTTGAATCTGCTAAACAAATAATTCCCTCAATACTGTCAAACTATTTACAAAGTCTGCATTACTATTATTATTCGTCTTCTCATCGTTCCTATCACCCATCTCCTTCCACTTAGGACTGTATGATTGTAACTTGTTGTTTGTATCCTTACAATTTATATTGATTGTTTCCTAGTATGATTTGATTGCTTATTTGTACTCTATGACTATCATTAAATGTTGTACCTTATGATTCGTGACGAATGTATCTACTTTTTATGTACACTGAGAGCAAAATCTTGTTTCAAAAAGGATAACGAAAGCCTTTGACTTTTCAATTTTAATGGTGCTTGAGTGACAGTGGCTCGAGAAAGAAACAGAACAGGGTTGTGACTGAACTGCACCAAAATGAGATTCATGCACCAAAAAATAATAATAAAATACTAGAATGTGCAGAAATGGATAGATTAACACTTGAAATGAAAGAGAAGGAAGACATGGAATATTTTGAAATATGGGACTCATTCTATCAATAGTTAACTAATAGAAACAGAAGTTAAAGTGTTTAAAATTGTAGGACAAGGATTTAGCTTTACTATGAGGGCTTATTACATTATGTTTATTATTAATATTAATTAGTATCCATAATTAATAATATTCATATTATGAAGAGAATACAATGTTATTATATGATTACTACTAATGAATATGATGATGATGATTGCTCAAATTAACTCTAATCTGTTTATATAGACATTGAAACTGTTGCTCTTTTCTATACAAGGCAAAATAAAATGAAATGAAATGAAAACGAACAAAACAAAATGACAGTTCTAACTATCCCATTCATTTATTAGGGATGGTTTTAGCTCATTAAAGGGACACAGTGGCTCAGTGGCTAAGACACTGAGCTTGTCAATCAGAAAGGTTGGCAGTTTGGCGGTTCGAATCCCTAGCGCCACGTAACAGAATGAGCTCCCGTTACTTGTCCCAGCTTCTACCAATCTAGCAGTTTTAAAGTACGTGAAAAAGGCAAGCAGAAAAATAGGGACCACCTTTGGTGGGAAGGTAACAGCATTCCGTGCCCCTTCAGCATTTACTCATGCCGGCCACATGACCACAGAGACGTCTTTGGAAAGAGCTGGATCTTTGGCTTTGAAACAGAGATGAGCACCCCCCCTAGAATCAGGAATGACTAGCACATATGTGCGAGGGGAACCTTTACCTTAGCTCATTATCATTTGTCTAAACCTGGCAACTCAATCTAATTTCTAACTGAGTGCCAGGTTTAGGAAAAGGGTGAGCTTCTAAAAACTTATATCAATAGACATATATATACATATGCATATACATATACATACACACACATATAAATATAAATATAATATAAACGCCCCTGGGTTTTCATAGGTCAGCCAGTATCCTATGCCTGCAAAGTACGAACCAGGCAATGGTAAATATGTCTTTTACTCCCTATATAGATCTATTCCAATGTGCTACTTAAAATCTCAACCGGGCTTCCCTGTAACTCAAGAGGCTTATGGAGGTTTGCAGCCAACCTTGGAAGCCAAGCGAATAGAAAATTCCAGAGGGGCAGCTGCTCTGAGCTTGCTGCAGAAAAACAAAGAAAGTCTTGTGGCACCTGAAAAAAAAATTGCAGCCAGGCATCAGTTTCTGGGGGCACCGTGTTCTAGTCCATGCAAACTTTTGCCACAATAAATATGTTGGACTTTCAAGTATCCTTTTTCTCTGAGTAAAACTGACCACCGTCTGCTGATTGGTTTATTTTCTTCCAGAGGCAACAAGAAAAGAGTTGTTTTAAAAAGCGATAGAGAAGACGTATGAGCCAGAAGAGCTCAAAGGATCATAAAATTGTTCGTCTCTAAGGCGCCATAAACCGATTCGCGTGTGTGCTTTAATTCCTGCGGCTAAGAACATAGTTTGTCGCATCTCTTTCATACGACATTTTACACCTTGTGACACAAAGGTCACTTTTGAGGGCTTCGGGGTCTTCTTCCCCATAAAATAAAACTGATGTTTATTCACACTGTCATTTGATTGGCAACAAGCTGGGAGGGGATGGGAACACAGCTATCCGTACACAGCACCAAACTGACCCTACTTTGTGGGATATCTATCCAAATCTCACCACCCAGAACTAAGAGGTGAGATGCTGAAATATTCCAGGAATTTGGTGATGCTTTATAACAGGGCTCACCAACCTTTCGGATCTCAGGGACCACTAAATTCATCTTTTTAAATCCCGCGGACCACTAATATGAATGTTTAAAAAGATAAATAGTATTTAGTGCAATATAAAAAATGCAAATAATTTTTCTGCAGACCACCAAAATTTTCTCACAGACCCACCAGTCCATGGACCACTGGTTGGTGATCACTGCTTTATAAGGCTAAAAAGGAAGAATGCTTTCTAAAGTCCCCCCCTCCTTGTTTTATAATGCACCATGTTTCCAGCTTTAAAAAATCAGGGGCCATTCAAGTAATAATGCATTTTACACACCAAGGGGACACCAGGGCTAGAAACAGCCACCTTTCCAACAGGTACTCCCCAGTGGCCTCAAAGGCTCCGATCAGGGTGGGATGGGGGGGGGACTTATAAGTCAATCCCTTTGAACTTCCAGGAATGTCCCTGATTTGACCCTTCATTTCCTTCCAGCTGTCCTTCATTACCCTGGCTGCACTTTTGATTCCATCCATGTGTTCCTTAAGTTCAGGATTTATCCCTCAAAGACAAAGGGGGTGGGGGGTATCCCAGAGGCTCTAGCAAGCCCCACCACCACCACAGTAGCCCTGAAAAACCAGAACACGTCCAGGCTTGGATGTTGTAAGCCAATATTTGGAAACAAGAGCCAGGTTGTATGTCTGGACTACATAACCCTCGTTCCAGGAGTCTGAACATGGTGTCCACTGAAATCCAAGGGAGCGCCTACTTTTTCAGCCTTCCGACATGCAGCTCCCGTGCCTTCCTCAAACCGACACTCAATGGGGCAGGAATTGGCTGCAGCTAAGAAAGCAATTAAAACCGAATTGCTTTTCAATTTTATTCAAACAGAAGAATGTGAAGAGACCCCAGGCTGATCCAGGATGTCTCAACGCAAGGGCCTGATGGGCACTTACCTGTGGGCCCCGTAAGCATAGGGGCCCCATATACTAATCTGGATATGTTAACCCTTCAATGCACCTTGTATCATATAAATACAGCAACATGTTTATTACATTTTACTGCATTTTTAGATTAATACTAACATGCAAATATATGTTTAATTGTATCAACTATTTACATTTTTTTTATTCCTGTCAGTAGTTGTGGTAGGGTCCCCAGGACACTGCTTTGGGGGCGGCTGGGGGGGGGAATAATGCTGGTAAGAAGGCCCTGCTGGGCTGATCGTCTCAACATCTGGAACCCAACCCCGCATCGGGGCGACCGCTGCGCCCCTTCTTCGGCTTATTACGTCCGAAGGGGAGCCCAGGGCTCGCAATCCCCCGGGAGCCACCCCTCCTGACGCATGGGCTTCCCAACAAGATGGGGAGGGAGCTCCTATCGTCCACAGCCGACCCCCCCCCCCCACACACGGCTTGTTAGCCGGCAACGGCAACAAAAAAATGGGTGCAAGGCATCCCGTCGGTTAAGCTCCGATTCTTAACGCTTGCAAAAAGCTTCGGATGGAGAAAGTCCCCGAACAGCGGCGAAAGCACAAACGCCCCAACCGGATCGACCGCAGCTCCTCTCGCACCCAAATGCGCAACCGGCAAGTCGAGTCAACTCCCAAGCGGGAGAAATGGTCGTCTGTATCAGGCACTAAATAATCAGCAACCGCGGGAAGCAGCGGAGACCCACCGACCGAGGTGAGCCGCCCTTCCCGGGCGTACAGCCGCTCGCCACCCCGATCCTACCCAAGGGGGTCCCCGGTCGGTCGACCGCCCGCCCGCCCCTTCCCGCCCGTGGGAGGATCCGCGTGAGGCCACTCACCGCCAGAGCTTGCCCAGCGTCTTGCTGAGCTCGGCGTTGTGCAGATGTGGGTACTGGTCGGCCAGCTTCCTGCGCGCCGCTTGAGCCCAAACCATGAAGGCGTTCATGGGCCGCTTCACGTGCGGCTTGGCTTTCAGCGCCCCATTGCCCCGCACCGGCATGGGCACCAGGCTCCAGTCGTAGCCCTTCAGCACCTGCGACACGGCGTCCCGGATGCAGGCGGGGAAGCGCTCGTCCACGTCCCCCGGCTCGCCCTTGGAGGATCGCGGCGCCGAAGCCGGTGATGGACCCTCCGACCCGGCCGGCGAGGAAGGTGCGTCCGAGTCCGAGTCCACGTGCGAGAGGGAGCTGGCGGTGCCGGCCGGGCTACCCGGCGCCTCCAGGGCTTTGACCTGCTCCTCGCTCATGTTCAGCATTGGCGCCGCCGGGCAGCGCAGCGCAGCCGGAGATCCGGGCTCAGCCGTGGGGGAGGGGTAACTTATCCCACTGCCCGGCTCCCGAGCGCCCAGCGCCGCCGCCGCTTCTGCCGAGCGCCCAGGGGAATCGAACCCGCCGCCACTGCCGGAGCGCGCAACCTGCCCGAATGCGCCGCTCGATCCAAACGCTTCGACTCGCCGCGGCCAGCGACTTTCTTCCCCGGTGGGGCGAGCCCGCTCCGCCTCTTCCCTCTTTCCTATTGGCCAGCGGAGGAGGGGGTACTCTGCATAAAAGGCGGGGCTTCGGTTCTTCCCCCACCGGTTCTTAAAGCGACCCGGGGATTGAAAATAAAGATAATAAAATAGTAAAATCAAATTAGAATACAAAAAAAAAAAAAAACTAAAGTAGAAGAAAAAATAAAATAAATAATAAAATAAAATATATAATATATAAAATAAAACATATAATATATAAAATAAAACATATAATATATAAAATAAAACATATAATATATAAAATAAAACATATAATATATAAAATGAAATGAAATATAAAATATATAAAATAAAAAATAAAATATAAGATATACCCCTTCGTGGATTATTGCCTTATCCTGGCGAAGGGGCTTGCGTAGCTCAATGAAGCTACGTTGCACTATGTTCAACGTTTTTAATGTTTACCTAATAAAAACTTTAAAAAGAAGAGGAGGAGGAAGAAGAAGAGGAGGAGGAGGAGGAGGAAGAAGAAGAATATATAAACAAACATAAAATAAAATCCGAAGGTGGAAAGCTGGCAGATGATTTGTTTGCAGATTGCCTGAGTAGGAAAAAAAATGGGGGGGGGGAGAGAGAGAACTGCGAGTAAAAATCTGGGAATAAAGTAGTACTTATTTGTGGGGTAAATTTACTAGACGCCTCTTCCCAACGTATCCGGACGTTGTGGATCAACACCCGTACTTCCGCGGAGCATGGGCTCTGTAGTTCAATACATCCGAAGAACCTCAATTGAAGAGCTTTTCTAGATCAGGGGAGGATCCAGAAATCTACCTGATGCGGAGTGGGATCCCCGCGGTGGCCAATGAAATATTTCCCAGGTTTACTTCGGACATCTAAAATTGGACCCGAATTGGCTGCCCTGAATGTGGAGATTTCCCAATGGAATGGCGTGTCTGACTATTTCAGGAAAATCAATAGGGAAACCCCAACCCTCCCAAGGCCCAGTAGGGCTTCCTGAGTCGCTTCAGGGCCCCACTACCCTCTCCCCCCCCCGACTCTTCCCTTCCCTTCCCAAGCAGGAACTCATTCATCTCTGCAAATGGCAATTGCTTTACTGTCCCTGTGAAATTAGAGAAAGTAGACCAACTCGGTCCACAGCAATTTGGATCCACGTAAAGGCCAGGGGATGTGATTAGGGCGCTGAGCAACGCAGGGCAATTACGTTGACCTAACCGAGGCTCTATATTCCCACGACACGCTGACTCCCGCTTAAGTAGACTTGGCCGGCGGCGCTTTCCCAATTTTCCTTGCTTCACACAACACGCTGAATCACAAACTTTAGCCCCTTTAGCAGAAGTTGGGGTGGGAATAAACCAGGGATCCCCTTAGCTCGATCAGAGTTGAGTGGTGGGCTCAACCGCAACAAGAGATTCGGAACCTCAACCTTCTGCTACGGTCCCACCACCCAATTACCCCCTCCTATTAACCAAGTTAATTGTTTGTTTGGATTCGCAGGATACCCCCACCCCCACCCCTTTGACTAAACGCTCTCGAGCCAAAGCTAAGAAGTAATTAACTAGGGTTGGGAGGTTATAGGAACGCAGCATCTCTTTTTTGCGAGTTCAGGAAAATCTTTGGGCGGGAAGCTGATTTTCGGGTGGGGGAAAAGGAAGGAGGGCTCGGACTGGGACTCGCTTAGCCCCAGGTGGCTGCGCTCTAGGTTTACTCCGGTATAAACTGCGTTCGCCCAACAGCCTGCTGAACCAGCGAAGGCCCAAGCAGGAGCGCGGAGCTCCCCTTTTCGCCGCAGATTCTGGTTAAGACGTTCTGGGAAGCCTGAGGGGGAAGTCTTGGGATGATGACGATGATGATGACGATGATCAGGATAGATCTGGAAGGGACCTGACAGGTCTTCTAGTCCAACCCCCTGCTTGAGCAGGAGACCCTATGCCATCTCAGACAAGTGGCTGTCCAGTCTCTTCTTGAAAACCTCCAGTGATGGAGCGCCCACAGCTTCTGGTGGCGAGCTGTTCCACTGGTTCATTGTCCTCCCTGTTAGGAAGTTTCTCCTTAATATAATATTAATCAAAATACAGCTGGAAGGACTTTGGAAGTCTTCTACTCCAATCCCATATTTCACTTCATCCCCCTCGGTCGTTGAACGGAGGCTCGTTGTTTTGCAAGAATTGGAAACCTAGCTCTTTTTTTTTCCTCTCTGGGAGCAAAGCGCATATATCGATGGTCAGTAATTTACTGAGCCTTTCAAAGACTGTGTGGGGTAGGGATTTGCGGTCTGTAAGCAAAGCGTTTGCGCCTGTTTGGAAGGAGAAATGGAACGGCCCTGGAGTGGGGTAGTGTACCTCAAAGGGAGACTAGTTAAGGGCTTCGAGAGATTCTTACGTCTTAGGGTGGCTTCTTACGCATTGCGCTCGACTCAAGAAGCCGTTTGGATTTAGTCTGCAAACCGTGGCTAAGCAAAGCGCACCTAAGCCAGGCCGGTTGAAGAGGTGTCCAAACTGGGGGGGGGAGGGGTGGTATGGGCAAAGTTAGCTTCTGCCCCCTCCTCTTCCAGGCACTCTCAGCCCAAAGACTGATAGGGAAGGGAGCTGTCTGGGGACAGAGAAAGAACCCAACGGGGGAGGGGGACAGAAAAAGCAAGGCTCAATCTGCGATCTGTTCCCATTTCTGCAGAAACTTCGTGGGATCGCCTTACCGAGCCCCGATCTACTAAATAGCCCTCCCATACCACAATGTTATCTTAGCATGGGGTTATTCGCTTAGAACCTTGGAGGTCTTCTAGTCCAGCCCCCTGCTCAAGCAGGAGAACCTATGCTATTTCAGATAAGGGACTGTCTAGTTTTAGGGACTCCCTACGCTGATGGAGCGCCCACGATTTTTGCCTCAGTGGGCACCCAAGTTAGGATGCGGGCAGGACAGCGACAGGCAGAATCAGAATAAAAAGATCCAGAAAACCTTTTGCCGCACCTGGCGGCTCCTAGAACGGGCGAGACACAAACTAACCACGTTTTCAGCCCGCGTGTTTATCGGCTACCTGGCAAATAGGGGTTTGGCCTTGGCAACTACGCGTTATGCGTGTGCTCGAATGGCAACAGCGAGGTACCCGTATCGTGTGAACCCAGCTCCTCACCCCGTGGAAAAAATGACAACGGCGTGGCTATTCCCTCCCCCTCCAAGTGAAGCTCCAGTTCGTCGTAGCAAAGTTGGGTGATGGTGAAAGACCCCACAGCTGCCTTCGCACAAGTTTAAGAGGGCTAAATTTGCGGGGGGGTGGGAGGAGAGAGTGGTTGGCCGAAACTCGCTGAAAGAAAATTCCACGTCTTTCTGACTTCAGTGATTAATTCAGCCTCTGAGATAAACGTATTGTATGAACGCAGCCGGCCTCCCTTCTTCTCCAGCATCCGTGCCTCGCTTAACACATAGAAGCCCGCAAGGGGTGGGGGCTGGTCCCCAACGAAGAACGAGCCAACTAACCCGAGCGTGGGTTGTGGAGAGGTACAAAGCAAAGGCAAGAGGCTCATTGCCACCGTTTCTCTTGAGGTTACCAACCTGAGGCTCGCATTGGCAAATCTAGGGCGGCGCGGCAGCGATCCTAAACTCCCACCTTAGAGCGGGCGCGCCACAGAATGCAAATACAGGAAGCGGAGTCTGTTTCCTGACGCATCTCTCTCTTGCAAAGAAACCCTTCCTTGTTCTACCTCTCCTGGCTGCAATCTCAGCTATCTTTGAGTCTCCAGTCCCATCTTGAGTTTCCTTTGAGTTGAGCCGCACCTCCCATTTTTAAGAACCGGGAGACCTTGGAGGGGGGGAATGGAGGCCAAAGGTGCCTTAAAGTCCAGTTGCCTCTTGAAAAAGTACCTTTGGGACAACCGTGACCGGATGGCTGATAATCTCCATGGACACTTTTGAGGGAGGATTCCCAATCAGGTTTAGCAGCCAACACTTCTCCAATTTTGCAGCAAGGCAACTATTATAGTTTAATTCAAAGAATCTTCCCAGAACCACAGCCTGCAAGAAAAACAGAGATCTATCTGGGCCATATTGGTGCCCACAGGTGCCTCCTTTTTCAGATGATCTGACACAGATTTCCTTAAGTATTGATATGCCAGAGAAAAGAACAGCAGCGAAGTACTATAAAAACAAAATAAGAACCAGCATAAAATTTTGTTTTCAAGAAGAGACTACTAGACAGTCACTTGTCTAAAATAGTATAAGTTCTCCTCCTTGAGCAGGGGGCTGGACTAGAAGACCTCCAAGGTCCCTTCCACCTCATACTCTTCCCATTTCATTCCATTCCTGCCCTATCCTATCCTATCCTGCCCTGCCCTATCTAATCTATCTGTCTGTCTATCTATCTATCTATCATCTATCTATCTACCTATCTTCCTTTCCTATCCTATCATCTATGTATGTACAGGGCGGGGCATAACCTTTTCCTAGGGGGTCACAGCAACACTTGTAATAACAACACAAATAATTCATACACCATTCGAAAGCCCATCAAAAACTGAGTTTATTGACACGATTTAATAGTCAGTATGACCACCATTAGCCCTTCGAACAGCATTCAAACGAGGTGGATAAGAACACAACAAATCTTCAAACAGTTCCGTTCGATTTTCCAGATTTTTCAACACAGTTTCCAAATTCATTCTCAAAGTTTCAACCGAAACAAATTTAACATTTAATAGCTCATTCAATTCAGTTTTTTATGGGCTTTAAAATGAGGTGTCGCAGAAGTTGTAAACTGCTGTCGATCTTGCTGTGACCCCCTAGGAAAAGGTTATGCCCCGCCCTCTATGTACGTACCTACCTACCTACCTACCTACCTATCTTCCTTTCCTTTCCTATCAATTCATCCATCAATCTTCCTATCCTATCTATCATCCTATCCTATCCTATCCTATCCTATCCTATCTATCCATCTTCCTATCCCTCTATCTATCTATCTATCTATCTATCTATCTATCTATCTATCTATCTATCTTCTATCTATCTTTCATCTATCTATCTATCTATCTATCTATCTATCTATCTATCTATCTATCTATCTATCTATCTTCCTCTCCTCTATTCTATTCTATTCTATTCTTTCATTTCACTTTCTCTATGTATTCCCATTCCATTCCACCCATACAACAGCAGTGGAAAAAGTGACATTCAACCGATCCTCCCACTTCAAAACCTTTGAAGCATCCCTACAGTTCAGGAGCTTGGCAATTGTCATGCATCCCCGATGGTTGCATTGTCTCGTGGTCCAGGGATTGCCATTTCTGAACTTCCCAGCTGGCTTCCAACAACCAAGATCATTGGGGGAAGTGGACAAATTATCTTAACAATTGCAGTGATTCGCTTAACAATTATGGCAAAAATGGTCACAACATTGGGCACCATTCACTAAATAGCCATCTTGGTTAGTATAATGCTCTGTGAGGGAGATGAGACATTTAAAAATGTGATAAAGAAACAAATTTTCACACGCTTAGATACTGCATCCAATTTTGGTCACCACACTGTAAAAAATATGTTGAGATTCTAGAAAGAGTGCAGAGAAGAGCAACCAGGATCATTAGGGGACTGGAGGCTCAAAAATACAATGAACAATTGCAGGAACTGGGCACAGCTAGTCTAGTGAAGAGAAGGACCAGGGGACTCATGATAGCAGTCTTCTAATATTTGAGGGGCTGCCACAGAGAGGAGGGGGTCAAGCTATTCTCCAAAGTCACTCTGCTGCCTTTCACACTTAAGGGAGGATTAGAATCCCCAACCTCCCAATTTCGAAATCATCAGTTTCAGCATTACATCAAAACTTTGAGAAACTGGAGATTTTCTAAAAACAACAACAAAAAAACCCAACCCTTTAAAATTATTTCCTTGTGATGGTTCCGCTGAAGCTGGAAAAAGCCCCTTGCCTTCCACAGAAAAGAGGAAATTTGTGGGCTCCATGCCTGGCAGAATTCGGTCAACCCCAAGGTCACTCTGCCTGGTGTGGCACTACGTGACTATTACACGAGTAGCTTCAGCGAAAAAGGAAAGTGGCTTTTAAGAAAAGCGCTTTTACTTTTGGTTTGAAGCACTCTGTGAGGCTTTTGTTCAGGACTTTCAATGGAAAGGAAACCTCCCCCTCAGTATGACCGGAGCACACTGCTCTGTTTTACTGGTTCAACTCCAGCTGTGATGACCCGGGTGTGGCACGAAAGCAACACAGCCACAGGACAGGTCTAACTCCCCTTTATTGCTCCAACTTTGCCCCCAAACGTTCCCACATTTACTACAAGTCTGGGAGCAAAGCTCTCACAGGCACCTTCAGGGCATGCGCGGGAGTGCCAAAAAATGGAAGAGCAGTTCTCGGAGCGCATGCGCAGACCGGTCGCCTGGTCTTCCAGTTTCTGATGCGCATGCAAAGACCAGCTGGCTGGCATGCGTGTGTGGGCCAAAACCAGAAGAGCAATGGGCAACGGTTGGCATGCCTGGAGAGATGGCTCTACATGCCACTTCTGGAACATGTGCCATGGGTTCGCCATCACGCATGTAGATCACGGTGCTCTTAAAGGTTCTTTTTCAAAAGGCAACTGGACTTTCTTCATTTTTTTTCTTTGAAGATGTTTTGTTTCTCATCCAAGAATCGAAGAAGCTTCCTGGATGAGAGGCGAAACGTCTTCAAGGAAAAACAAAGGAAGTCCACTTGCCTTTTGAAAAAGCACCTTTGGGCCTGGACTTCAATTGGACAGAAGAGAATTCTTTATTGGCCAAGTGTGATTGGACACGCAAGGAATTTGTCTCCAAGCTCCCAAATGCAACAACCAAGCGATACAACAATGTATACACAACAACAACAACAACAATAACAAAGTGACAGGTCATACATCACAAACATAGTTACGGTCCATCATAAGATACAAACAACAGGTGATAAATCATAACATACCAATAGGAGAAGATAGTAGGAAAACGGAGGAAAGATGAGAAATGAAAAGATGATAATAGCAATGCAGGCAGTCCTCAACTTACAACAGTTCATTTAGTGACCATTCAAAATTACAACAGCACTGAAAAAAGTGAGTTATGACTATTTTTCACACTTATGACCATTGCAGCATCCCCCTGGACATGTGATTTACATTCGGATGCTTGACAGCTGACTCACATTTATGATGGTGTCAGTGTCCCGGGGTCACGACATGATCCTCTTTTGTGACCTTCTGAACAAGCAAAGTCATTGGGGAAAGCAGATTCACTTAACGACTGTGTTACTAACTTAACAATTGCAGTGATTCACTTAACAACCTGCGGTAAGAAAAGGGGGTAAAAAAAGGGGGCACGACTCCCTTCAGACATTGTTCACTTAGCATCATAAACCTCAATGGTGGGTGTAAATGGAAGACCACAAGACAGGTGAGAGCAGGCCAGAGACCCCAGGGCACGAGAGAGCCCCCCCCCAAGGGGTTGGTCCAATTGTTGTCGTCCAGAGTATCCTTATGCTTTGTCATCCGTGAAGGATAGGAAAGGGCAATGGACTATACAGGTCATCCTCACTTAGTGACTTCTTGTTCAGCAACCATTCGAAGTCACAAGAGTGCTCCACAAGAAGACTTATGGCCGGTCCTTGAAGTTGTGGCTGTCGCAGTGTCCCCAACGTCACAGGATGATGATGGGGGCACTTGGCAACCCGCCCACAGTTACAGTGGTCACAGCTTCCCACAGTCACATCATCACCCCTTGTCATCTTCACTGCCAGCTTCCCAGTGGTTGGTTCTGGATCCCATTTCAACTGGTATGGCTGGAACGAGCCCGGCGGTGTCCACATGGACACGTGCAGCATGCGCATGCACCTTATTGCCTCCGCAAGCCTCTGCCATGCTCCAGCTGCTCAGTGGACTGTCACGCAGGAGCTGTATGCGCTGTGCACGGAAGCGCCATAGACTTAAAAGACCAGTAAGGAGCTCGGGCGGGCGGGGAGGGGGAGCCTCCAGAGCACCATACCAGAACGGTATCCGGTACTCTGGTCGGGCTCCGGTATGCCCATACTGGGGCGTATGGCCTGCAACCCACCACTGCAGCTTCCCATACATCAAGCCAATGTGGAAACCAGCCACGCCCTGATGTGCTTAATAATGGCACATGATTCCTTAACAGCCACAACCTGAACTATTGTTGTACACTGAAGATCGCGTTTAATTTAGTTGTACAATAGCAATAGCAGTTAGCAATAGCAGTTAGACTTATATACTGCTTCATAGGGCTTTCAGCCCTCTCTAAGCGGTTTACAGAGTCAGCATATTGCCCCCACAGTCTGGGTCCTCATTTCACCCACCTCGGAAGGATGGAAGGCCGAGTCAACCTTGAGACGGTGAGATTTGAACTGCTGAACTGCAGATAAGTTAGCTGAAGTGGCCTGCAGTACTGCACCCTAACCACTGCGCCACCTCGGCTCATCGTACAAGGTGGAATGACAATAAAGTAAAATGAACTAAACTAAGTGGAGGATTAAAAGATGGGTAAAACACGGACTGGGTCTTTCCAGGCTCAGCTGAAAAACCTGAGGACCCCACGGCCACCCTAGCCTGCCACCCAATCCAATCCCGGACTCCCTGTGCGACTTCCGGATCCCTTCTCGGCCTTCTCCTTCCCCAACCCTGTTGCAAAGCAAGCCTTGCAAGAGGCATGGGTGTGGGGAGGCCTAGCTGTGCCTGGAACGAGCCTGAAAGTCTGGGCAAAGGGATGCCCACAAGGGAGAGGAGCGGATGTGACTCACGACGGTTCATTTATTGACTGTTGAAAGCTGCAACGGCACTGAAAAAAGTGAGGTCACTCTGCCTTGTGTGGCACAACGTGACTTTTACACGATTGGCTTCAGCGAAAAAGGAAAGTGGCTTTTAAGAAAAGCGCTTTTACTTTTGGTTTGAAGCACTCTGCGAGGCTTTTGTTCAGGACTTTCAATGGAAAGGAAACCTCCCCCTCAGTATGACCGGAGCACACTGCTCTGTTTTACTGGTTCAACTCCAGCTGTGATGACCCGGGTGTGGCACGAAAGCAACACAGCCACAGGACAGGTCTAACTCCCCTTTATTGCTCCAACTTTGCCCCCAAACGTTCCCACATTTACTACAAGTCTGGGAGCAAAGCTCTCACAGGCACCTTCAGGGCATGCGCGGGAGTGCCAAAAAATGGAAGAGCAGTTCTCGGAGCGCATGCGCAAACCGGTCGCCTGGTCTTCCAGTTTCTGATGCGCATGCAAAGACCAGCTGGCTGGCATGCGTGTGCGGGCCAGAAACCAGAAGAGCAACGGGCAACGGTTGGCATGTCTGGAGAGATGGCTCTGCATGCCACTTCCGGAACATGTGCCATGGGCTCGCCATCACGCATGTAGATCACGGTGCTCTTAAAGGTTCTTTTTCAAAAGGCAACTGGACTTTCTTCATTTTTTTTCTTTGAAGATGTTTTGTTTCTCATCCAAGAATCGAAGAAGCTTCCTGGATGAGAGGCGAAACGTCTTCAAGGAAAAACAAAGGAAGTCCACTTGCCTTTTGAAAAAGCACCTTTGGGCCTGGACTTCAATCGGACAGAAGAGAATTCTTTATTGGCCAAGTGTGATTGGACACGCAAGGAATTTGTCTCCAAGCTCCCAAATGCAACAACCAAGCGATACAATAACACGTACACTCCCCCACCCCCTCAACGACAAAGAGACAGGTCACACATCACAAACATAGTTACGGTCAATCATAAGATACACACAAGAAGTGACATTTATCCCCCTCCCCTCCCAATCCCGGACTCCCCCTGCGCCCTCTGGATGCCGTCTCGGGCTTCTCCTTCCCCAACCCCGTTGCAAAGCGAGCCTTGCACGAGGTATGGACGTGGGGAAGGCCGGCTAAGCGCGTGGACCCAGCCTGGAAGCCCAGGCAAAACGGTGCCTGCAAGGCAACCCCCCCCCCTCTCCTTCTCCTCCCCCTGTACGCTCCGGAGAGCTCCTGCTGGCGCGCGCCCCCGCCAATGACCGCGCGCTCCGTGTCCTTCCCCTCGGCGCGCATGCGCCCTTTGGCAACCCGGCAGGCATGGCTGCGAGCGCAGGGGAGCTGCGGCGCCGGCGGGGTCCGGCGGGAGACGCCCCCGATCCTCGGGAGCCCCGCGCCCCTCCGGCGCCTTCCCTGCGCCCCGGCTCCTTCTGGCTGACGCGGCTGGTGCTGCTGCGCGCCACCGCCTTCATTTACTGTAAGTGCCCGGCATGGGGGGCGAGCAGAGGGGAGTGTCTCCGGGTTGCCCCCCACCCCCACTTAGCCTTCAGAAGTTGTGGATGCTTCATCCCTGGAGGCTTTCAAGAAGAGACTGGACTGCCATTTGTCAGGGATGGTGGAGGGTTTCCTGCTTGGGCGGGGGGTTGGACTAGATGACCTCTAAGGTCCTTTTCAAGCCTTGTTATTCTGTATCGCCGCCCCTCCGCTTGCAGCCCATTCTCCCCCCTCCCACTGCCCCCCCTCTTCCCCATTAGTGGTTTCCCTCCACTCCACTTGCGTTGAGGCCATTCTGGCTCTCCTAAATTGAAGCTGGGGGCCAATGTGGGCTGGGAATTATGAGGTTTTGGATTGCAGCCCCCCCCTGCCTCCCCCCCTCAGGCTGGGGAGTCCTGGTGAGCTCAATGGCCCAGCTTGCTGCCAGAAGCTGTGGGTGCTCCATCACTGGAGTCCCAAAGTTGCTTTTTTTTTTTAGGAGGCAACTGGAGTTTCTGGCTTTTTTCTTTTGAAGTCGTTTCGCTTCTCATCCAAGAAGCTTCTTCAGCTCTGACTGGATGGTGAGGAAAGGAAGGATTTATACTCCTTGCAGACAGCCGGTCATTTGCATTCTTTTGGAGGGTCATTGAATCTCTTGGGGGTTTAATCTGTGTCCTCAGGGTCACCTGAGTTGGTGCTCCTCTTTCCTGTAGTTCTGCACTTTTCCCCCCTTGGAAATCCATTCCTACTCCAGCACCATTCCAAGGGTGGTTTATCGCAAATTGCATAGCTTAATGTAGAGATTCTCAGTCATCCAGGTTAGGGTTGACATGGAAAAAGTGCAGATTACAGGAATCAGGAACACCAACTCAGGTGACCCTGAGGACACAGATAAACCTCCAAGTGGCCTCAAGGACTCTCTAAAAGGATGTAAATAACCAGTTCTGTCTGCAAGGAATATAAACCCTTCCATTCCTCACTATCCTGTCAGAGCTGAAGAAACTTCTGGAATTCCCCAGCCAGCATGTCCAGAATTGCCAAAGTTGTGAAAAACGGCAAATCGAGCACATCTGTGACCAAACATAGTACAGTACAAATAGTCCTCGACATACGACAATTAGGGCCAGAATTGATGTTACTAGTGAAATGAATCATGCCCAGTTTTATGGCCCTTTTTGCTACCATTAAGCGAACCACTGTACTCAAGTTTGGATCTGTGATGATATATAAGTTCAAGGAACTTTTTTCAGCGCCATTGTAACTTTAAATGGTGATTAAATGAATGATTCTTAAGTTGACAACCTGTATGTGGATCTGAATAAAAACGACTTGACTTGTTTAAGTGGGATCACTTTCATTGTGTAAGTTTTATAAAGATTTAAGACTTGTGGTACTTGTTAAAACATGCTCGCAAACTTTGCAGTGGTAACTGTTGCTGTTTTCTGCAAATATAAGGATATTATCGAAACAAATCTAGGTTTGTTTTCAGCCATGAAAACTTTAAACAGGGTACTGCAGGCTAAGTTGATAACTGCAGTTGTTTATATGTTCTGAGTCTGAATATGTTGCAATTTTTCCCCCATTTTGTGTCACTTTGGTGTGGAAATCCCTAGGACCGTTGATCTCAATAAGTTACTTTTGTAGTCATTCCATCTGGGAAGCATCTTAAACTGCTTTGGCCAGTCTCGATTTCTCCACTGCACTCATGCCCTAGTCCCGTGATGGCGAACCTATGGCATGCGTGCCACAGGTAGCACACGGACCCATTGTTAGGGCATCTGAGGCCTTGCCCTGTCTTCTCCAGGGTGCATGCGTGTGCTGGCCAGCTGATTTCGGCCTTCTTTTAAGGCCATTTTTCGCCCTCCTGAGGTTTCCCTGAAGCCTCTGGAGGGTGAAAAACAATCCAATGTGCAAACTGGAAGTTCAGGAACAGACTTCTGGTTTTCCTGTAGGGCCATTTTTCACTCTCCGGAGCATTCTGGAGGCTTCCCTGAAGGCTCCGGAGGGTGAAAAACACTCCTATGGCCTAACCAGAAATTCAGGAGGCTTCCCTGAAGCCTCTGGAGGGTGAAAAATGGCCCTACGGTCAAACCAGAACTGGTTTCCCCGTAGGGTCATTTTTCGCCCTCAGGAGGTTTCAGGGAAGCCCTAGGCCTCCTAGAAATCGTCTGGAGCCTGGGGAAGACGGAAAATGGGTCCATCATGCGCCAAAAGCGGGGGGTGGGGTGGGGAGGGTGGGGGTCATGCTCATAGCATTATGGGTGTGGGCACGCCTGCCCATGACCCCTCTGCGCTCCTGCCGCTTTTGGCAGACGTTGGGAAAAAGGTTAGCCATCACTGCCCTAGTCACTTCCTGCCTTGACTATTGCAATGCACTCTACATGGGGCCACCCTTGAAGGCCATCAGGAAGGTCCAGTTGGTGCAAAATGCAGTGGCCGCATAGTTTTGTGCAGACCCCGTGTGGACATGTATCACCTCTCCTGCAGGAGCTCATTGGCTGCCGATTTGCTTCTGGGTGCAATTCAAGGTGCTGGTTGTCACCTTGAAAGCCCTTCATGGCTTGGGACCAGATGATCAGAGGGACCGTCTCTTGCCCATCACATCTACCTGACCCATCGGAGCGGGGAGGCAGGGAAGGCTGGGGGTCCCATCTCTGAGGGAGATACACCTGGTGGGACTCAGAAGAAGGGCTTTCTCCGTGGTGACTCCCTCTCTCTGGAATATCATCCCCCCCCCCCCCGAGATTAGAATGGCCCCCACTCTAGCACTCTTCCGGAAGGCGCTGAAGACCTGGTTCTGCCAGCCGGCCTGGGGAATCCCTGGAGCCTATTAAATGGCTTGGGTGATGTGTTGTCGCTGGGGTGGGGGTATTAGTTTAATTATTTAATTATTTTCTTTTCTTTCTTTCTTTCTTTCTTTCTTTCTTTCTTTCTTTCTTTCTTTCTTTCTTTCTTTCTTTCTTTCTTTCTTTCTTTCTTTCTTTCTGTTTGTTTGTTTGTTTATTTATTTGTGATGTTTTTATAGTCATGTAAGCCACCTTGGGTTGCCATGTGTGAATAGGCGGCAATATAAATGTTCTAAAATAAAGCAAATAAATCTTGCTGGATTCTTGGGATAAGAATGGAAAACTTAATTATTGGTCCTGTGCCTTTTAGAGGAATGCTTAAAACAGCAGCATGTTGTAAGCACCAGATTTTTTCTACCTGTCGTCTGGTCTCTGTAAGAGTCCACAATTAAGTCCTGGAAGGAAATGCAGTTAACACACACCAAAGAAAATACAGGTAATTCTGGACTTAGGATTTCAATTGAGTCCTACATTTATGTGAAATATTTGTTAAGCGAATCATGACATTTCTTGCCAGAGTTTAACAGATTTAACAGATTAACAGAGTTGGAAGGAACCTTGTAGGTCATCTAGTTCAACCCCCCGCTCAAGCAGGAGACCCTACACCATTTCTGGCAAAAGGCAGTCCAATCTTTTCTTGAAAGTCTCAAGTTATGAAGGTCCCACAGCTTCCAAAGGTAACTTCTGTTCCATGGGTTGATTAGTTGTTAAGTGAATTTGCCTTCCCCATTGCCTTGGCTTGTCAGAAGGACGTCAAAGTTGATCACATGATTCCCCAGGACACTGCAATGGTCATAAAGATGAGTCAGCTGCCAAGCATCTGAATTTTGTACACATGACCTTGGGGGTACCGCAATAAGTCATAAGTGTGAAAATGGTCATAAGTCACATTTTTCAGTGCCGTTGTAACTCTGAATGATCATCAAACAAACTGTTGTAAGTTGAGGACTACCAGTAATGGTTTCACAGTGAAGTTTTCCTGCAAGTATAATACCAAAACTTTCCCAGAGATGGAAAACCGTGCATGGATTTATTCGGTTGATGGAAACGAATATTTTTTCTTGCCTTTTAAGTAAGCTTCGGTTAGTGGCCTGAATTAACATTTTTCTTCAGATGAGATTTGTGATGCACTCAGTTTGAACCTGAAGGCCTTTTTCTCTCTTTGTGTGTGTCTAAAATATGATCTGGTTTTCACGGCAAGCATTGTGACTCTTGGTATCTTTTCTCCCAGTGGTTTCATCTTCAAATACAAGTTAAGGGGTTTGCTCCCCATCCCATTTTATATTTTAAAAAAGAGCAGGGAAGAAAGGACTGTGGGTCAGGAAGGTTTTGCATTTCGCTTCGTTGAGTCTTTATGGAGCATGGAGAATGTGATCCCTTCCTCCATCTCCCCTAACAGGTTGAAGCTGGGGTAGGAAGTACAAGAGTGGGGACAGGTTGAAACCTGCCAATCGGAGCATCCTGAAATTTTCAGTAGTCCTCGACTTATGACCACAGGTTCAGCCCAAAATCCATGTGGCCAAGTGAGACATTTGCTAAGTGAGTTTTGCCCCATTTTATGACTTTCCTTGCCGTAGTTGTTAAGTGAATCACTGCACGTTGTTGAGTGAACGACCCAGTTGTTAAGTGAATTCGGTTTTCCCCATTTGTCAGAAGGTCGCAATAGGGGATCACGTGTCCCTGGGGCCGTCACAAATACGAACCAGTTTCCAAGCATCTGAATTTTAATAATGTGACCATGGGATGCCGAAACAGTCGTACGAGTGAAAAATGGCCATAAGTCACTTTTTTCAGGGCTGTTGTAACTTTGAGTGGTCACTGAACAAACTGTTGTGAGTCGAGGACTACCTGCAGTGCTTATGGGGAGAATGTCAAGGCTTTGCGACATTTTTAAGAAGGGCGAGGCTTGCTGGCTGCAAAGCAGGGAAGACACTTTTTGGAGCTGAGCATGGCCCTCTTTCTTCTGAATTCCCCCTGCCCAGAGAAACAGGAGCCAGGAGGGAAGTGTCAGGATGGGAGGATAGTTTCACAAAAAGATAAAGAAAGAACTGAAGGGTATGTTATGGGGTCTTCTGCACGAGCAGGAGGTTGGCCTAGAAGACCTCCAAGGTCCCTTCCAACTCTGATGATGAAGATGAAGGTGGTATTGTGGCCCGCCAGCGGAGCTGGCAGCAGAGTCAGACAGTGAGGAGGTTGGAGCGGAGCATTTGAACCTTCTTTAAACCAAGTTAATGGCCTTTTGGGTTTCCTCTGCCTGAGTAGAGTTCACTTTTTGAGTAAAGTAAGAATTATATGTCATGGGGAGGGGGGGGATTACGGATTTTAAAGATGCTTAAGTGGGGCATGGCCAAAAAATAGGTTGGGAACCTCTGTCTTAGACCTTGTTTATTCGATTAGATCTTGTTAAGAGGCATATGATACGCCTTCCACCTTTTTTATCTCAATATTTCATTTATTCCCAAGGTTACTACTTGTTATTTTGGAAGAAGGACTTGGGGTCAGCATTGGCCTTGAAGGAAAGACTCTTGTGGCTTAACGTGTCCTTCTTGAAGTTTCTTTTGTGTAACCTGAATGTAAATACAGCATGCACTCTTTTTTTTCCCCCTGACCCATTTTGGCAATGTGTATTTTCCCCTAATTTGCTGTTCTCTTGTTTATGTTTGCACTTAAGCCTGGGGTCTAATTTAGACTTTTTTTTGCAGCCAATGAGCAGTTTAGATGGGGAGGGCAACAATTTTGAGGTAAGTTTTGATTGCCGCTTGCAAGAAAAACTCCTTAGCAAATTGCCATGTTAATCAAAGTTAATTAGGTTGTGGAAGACATGACCCTCCTTTCCCATACCAAGGAAGTGGATTTTTATTTTTAAACAAGATAATTTTGAGGGATTGTATGAAGGAAGGTCCTGGGTTCAGTCGGATACCTTCTGATGGGATGGCCAGAGGCTCCACATGGACAAGTGGGGACCTTTCTAATGTGAAGAGATACAGGTGCTTCATTTCTTCTCCAAGGCTTATTGGCTGCTGATGGGGGTATGTTTTTAGTTGTCCTCCATTAAAATACCTGCAAGTAACCACAATTTGATTCCTCCCGGAATGCCAGTAAACCTCGCCCTGAGATATTTGAGAGGCCAAAAAATCGGAGTCCATGCAGGCTCTTTGTTATTTATCCCTCTTTTGAGGATAGTCTCTCATTTAGGCAGGCAGGAGATTTTAACTGATGCATTCAGGCAACCACTCCAAACTATTTGGGACAGGAAAACCATTCTTCCAAACTTTGAGGGAAGGAATATGAATTCAAGTGTGTGATTCCCTTTTATTCATATCCATTTCATGTATTCATAATCAGGTTTATACTTATATCTGCTGTCTAATACATGCTTGATGAAATAAATAATAGAATAGAATAGAATAGAATAAAATAATAAAATAATAAAATAAAATAATAAAATAAAAATAAAATACTAAAACACTAAAACACTAAAACAATAATAAAATAAAAATAAAATAAAATAAAAATAAAATAAAAATAAAATAATAATAAAATAATAATAAAATAAAATAATAAAATACTACTAAAATAATACTAAAATACTAAACTAAAAAACTAAAAAAACTAAAAAACTAAAAAACAACTAAAAAACTAAAACTAAAAAAATAATAAAATAATAAAATAAAACAAAATAAAATATAAATTAAATTAAATTAAAAATAAAATAAATAAAATATAAATTAAATTAAATTAAAAATAAAATAAATAAAATAAAATTGTATAAGGTCACTCTTTATATGACTTCCTATAGCAGGGTTGTCAAACTCAATTTCATTGAGGGCCACATCAGGGTTGTGTTTGACCTTGGGGAGGCAGGGGGGGCATGGCCAGCTCAACGTCATTTGTGTTGGAGGCCCCTGTGGTGGCCCGAGTGCTCTGCCAGCAAAGATGGGCTCCCAAGCTCTGTTTTTGGCTGTGCTGACCTCCTGCAACCCTCTGCCAGCGAACAGAGCTCAGGAGAGCCACCCGTGGCCCTCCTGAACTCCGTTTTTGCTAGCAGAGGCACCACGGGCCGGTCCTTCACGGTTTCCAAGGCGGCCTCGCGGGCTAGATCTAAGCACCCCCTTGGCTGGATCAGGCCCCCAGGCCTTGAGTTTGACACCCCAGTCCTATAACTTTGATCAGTCTGCCTGTATGTCTATCTGTTTGTGTGTGTATGTGTGTCTGTGTACATATGTGTACATGTATACATGCTTATTTATATGTATTGGACCAGTGTAAAGGGGTCACCTGGTTAGCAACATTTTAATTGACCAACTAAAGCAGATGGTATAATTATTGGATTGATTTTGGGCATAATCATATGGGACTGTAAGAGTCTGTTTGGTGTAGTGGTTAAGGTACCAGGCTAGAAGTTGGAAAGTTGTGAATTCTAGTCTTTAGTTAGACTTGGAAGCCAGCTAGATCAGTGGTCAACAACTGGTGGTCCGCAAGAAAAGTTTGGTGGTCTGCAAAAAAATTATTTGCACTAAATCAGGGGTCCTCAAAGTACGGCGCTGGGCCAGATACGTACAATGAACACTTGTGTTGCTGCAGAGAGTCTTCCCCTTCGGGCTCTTTTTGTGCAGGTCGGAGGGGGACAGAAATTCTGACTTGGGGTCTGCTTCAGCCTCCTGGTGGGGGGCTTTGGGCGAAGGCTGGAGGGAAGGGCCGCTGGTGGCAAACAGCCGGAGGGCCTCATTCCAGTGAGACTGCATCATGGCCTAGAACTGGCTGACCATCTCAGCCCACTGAGCCTCCAGGCGCTAGTACCTGGCCTTGCACATCCACAGGTCTTCCCTCTGCTTGGAAAGCCTATGCTCGTAGTTCTCAGTGAGGTGCTTCTGCTGAGCCTCCTTCTCAGTCAGATCCAATTTGAACTCAGCTGTTTTGTCAACTCTTTCTTATGGTGGCTGCTTAGCTCCAACAACTGCTTCCTGTTGGGGCCCTAAGGAGCCCGGGCGAGGAGTAGCTGAAAGGGGAGGGGTGAGTAGAGGCCGGTGAGGCACCCCTTGACATGAGTGACATCAAGTTGGCCACGCCTACCCAGTCACATGACCACCTAGCCATGCCCACCCAGCCAGTCATTAGGCAGATCATATTAGTGGTCCGTGGGATTTAAAATTATGAATTTAGTGGTCCCTGAGTGTTCTAATGGTTGGGGGCCCCTGAGTTAGATGACCTTGGGCCAGTCCCTGTCCTTCAGCCCTAAGAAGGCAAGGGCAAATGTATTCTAAAAGTCTTGTCAATCGATAGTTGGACTGCATAATAAAATTCTATCTATGATTGACCTACATCACGTGGTCTCCTCACCTGTATATTCTCACTTGGACCTTATCTAATGGGGACCTCCTCATTAAAGAAGTGAGATGGAACTCTACGAAGGGAAAGCTTTTTATATGGCGGCACCTCATATATAAAATGTGTCTGCCAAAATCTCACATGGTCCTCACAGTCGCATCATTTTAGCACAATTTCCCCAGGCTTTTAAACTAGCTCTTAATTGCCTTTAATTCGTGTCACTTTAGATTTTGAAAGTCTCTCTTGCTGCCGCTAGTTCATATGTGCATTTTGTTTTATTTTACTTACATAAGTTTTTATTCAAATGATACCTTTAAGAGCGTTTGATTGTAAACTGTCTCAAGAATTTGGGCAACTGGGTGGTTTACATTTTAAAAAAAAAAAATAATAATTAATGTAAATACTGTACCTATGCCATGGTTGGATTGCCACAATACAGGGTCACACCTGAATGGACCACACACTTGCCTTTCTCTTGGTTTTTGTCTGCAGCATGGAAGGTTCATTCTCTCAGGCTGTTGTTAGTTAAGAAGTCGTGCCCAACCCATCGTGACCCCATGGACAATGTTCCTCCAGGCCTTCCTGTCCTCTACCATCCTCTGGAGTCCATTCAAGCTTACATCCACTGCTTCGGTGACTCCATCCAGCCACTTCATTCTCTGTCGTCCCCTTCTTATTTTGCCCTCCAGCGTTCCCAGCATGAGGCTCTTCTCCAGGCAGTCCTTCCTTCTCATTAGGTGGCCAAAGTACTTGAGTTTCCTCTTCAGGATCTGACCTTCTAAAGAGCAATCAGGGTTGATCTCCTCTAGGACTGACTGGTTGGATTGCCTTGCATTCCAAGGGACTCTCAGGAGTCTCCTCCAGCACCAGAGTTCAAAGGCCTCCATTCTTTGGTGCTCAGCCTTTCTTATGGTCCAACCTTCACAGCCATAATTGCAACTGGGAAAACCATAGCCTCAACTATACGCATTTTTGTTGGCAGGGTGATGTCTCTGCTTTTTAGTATGCTGTTCAGATTTGCCATAGCTTTCCTCCCCAGGAGCAAGCGTCTTATAATTTCTGGGCTGCAGTCCCCATCTGCGGTGATCTTGGAGCCCAGGAAAGTAAAATCTGTCACTACATCTATTTCTTCCCCATCTATTTGCCAGGAATTCAGAGAGCTGGATTCCATGATCTTAAGTTTTCTCAAGTAGATGGGGCCCAAACTATAATTAGATTTAAAGGTAAGACCAGTGCCTTGGTTGTAGGGTTGGCTTTACACATTATGCTGAGCCCTGATTTAAATATGACTTAGGTTATAGGACCTCATCTATTGTGTTTTACAAACTATGGCTTCACATATTCTGTGAACTCTAACAGTTATGATTTTTTTCAATAACCATGGTTAAATAAAGTAGTGTTTTATATGTAAATCAAAAAAATATCAGTAAGTACTATGTTGTAATGATAAATGAAATAGAGAACTGAAGATTTCAGAAAGCCTCAAAAAGTTACCTGCTTGGAAGAGGTTCCTGCATTTCCCATTTCCAGTCAAGATAATTTAAAGGTAAAGGCAGGATTGCAAAGCTGAATATGGGTTCAAAAATTACTATTTACCAAGGGATGAAATCTGCATCCCTGCCCGTAAGCCATACATCATCTTGATTAATTTCATACTGGGTGCAAAGTTGACTTGATCTTTGTTGGGGATCAGCAAAGAAAGCATGACTTGGTTGGTCCTTCTTGATCTCTCAGCACTTTTGGAGATCATAAACTACAATCTCCATCCAACAATAAGAGGCATTTGCTTTGTTCTTGTCTCTTAGGTAAATTTCTAATGATTTTCTGTTGGAGATGATTGGCTTCAGTTGATTCTCAAAATGGGAACTTTTTGATGGCATCCTACATGGTTAGGTATCCTAAAAGAGTGTTGTAGGAATTAGTTTTTTAGCAGATTGGTGGCATGAGGGAAAAACTCTTTGTGTCTAGTTGTTTTGGCATGCAATATCCTACAGTTGTTCTCACCTAGGTTTCCCCAGCGACACGAAGCTGAGTCCTTAAATAAACCCCTTTTATTTAATTTACAGTGAGTGAATTCCTCTCCAGCAAAGTTTTTTCTCTCCCACAGTCTTTCAAGATAGTTCACAATTATCAACCTTTATTAGGCTTGGAGAATGGCCAGGCCGATATCTTTCAGATGCTGCAATACTGGACAAGAATGCAGGAATGAACTAATGGTCTCCTGCAAATTCCCCTCCCCTTTCGCTCCTATTTTATTTCCTCTGGGAGGGGCCATTCCCCATCCACCTGTGGCCTTACTCCCAAGTTGACCCCTGTTCTTTAGCTGTTCCCTTCATCTGGCAATTCTGTGCATGCTCACACTGGGAACAGGCTCCAGCTGTTCTTCTGCTTCACTTATGTCTGATTCTGAAGTCAGCTGATAACTGTCAGACGGCTCTGGCCTCCTCTCTGCCTCCGATACAGAGCCGTCATCAAAGCCTCCCCCAGACTCCAGGACTGGCCCATATTCCTCCCCAACCTCCTCACTGTCCAGATCTACTGTCAGCGCTCACTGGCGGGCCACAACACTAGTGTTGTCTTGATGGAAGAAGTTGAAACGGTTTTATGTTCAGCATATGAGAGGTCTGTAGATATTTTCACAGCTCTCTTTCTGGTTCATGCAGTATATAGGTCCTCAGTGGAAGGAAATAGGCCTATGCTGTGCATGTGGTGGTAACCTACAACCTTAATTTTAGCAGCATAGTTTATATGGTGCATTCTTTGCATTTAATTGAATCTGAATCAGAATAGAGCTGGAAGGACCTTGGGGGTCTTCTAGTCCAGCCCCTGCTCAAGCAGGAAACCCTATACCATATCAGACAAGTGACTATCCAGTCTCTTCTTAAAAAACTCTAGTGATGAAGCACCCACAATGTCTGAAAGCAAGCCTTTCCATTGGTTGATTGTCCTCACTGTTAGGAAGCTTCTCATAAATGCCAGATTGCTTCTCTCTTTGATTAATTTCCATCCATTGTTTCTTGTTTTGCCTTCTGGTGCTTTGGAAAATAAATTGATCCCCTCCTCTTTGTGGCAGCCCCTCAAATACCGGAATACTGCTATCATGCCCCCCTTAGTCCTTCTTTTCTCTAGACTAGGCAAACCCAAATCTTGCAGCTGTTCTTCATATGTTTTAGTCTTCAGGCCTTTAATCATTTTAGTTGCTCTTCTCTGCACTTTTTCCAAAGTCTCAACATCTTTTTTGCAATCTAAATGGGATGCTGTATCCCAGGTGTGGTCTTCCTAAGGTTTTATAAAGTGATGCTAATATTTCACCTGATTTTGATTCTATGCCTGTGTTTACATAACCAAGGATCGTATTAGCTTTTTTGGCTGCTGCCACACCCTGCTGGCTCATGTTGATGAAGATGAAGGGACTCAAACTGTTAGGGTTAGCAATATTCCAGTATTTGAGGGGCTGCCACAAAGAGGAGGGGATCAATTTATTTTCCAAAGCACCTGAAGGCAGGACAAGAAACAATGGTTGGAAACTAACCAAGGAGAGAAGCAACCTGGAACGGCAGGGGGAAGGCAAGGATAAAAGCTAGGTGGACATTAAACCAGAACATACTACAAGAGAAACAATTTGTACAACAAATCGAAAAGGAATTGGGCTACTTCTTTAAAGAAAACTGTAAAGAGCAGACCTCAATACAAATGTTTGGGACACGATGAAGGCAGTTGTGAGGGGAACATCTATAGCCTATATAATAAGAAGAAACAAAGTGCACAGGGAAAAACTTAATACACTGAACAAAGAATTAAGAGAGACGGAACTGCTGACCCAGAAAGAGCCAGAAAACAGTAGACACAGGGAAAAAGGAGAGTTAATTAAACACCAAATAAATTTGATCTCTCAAGAGGAAATAGCACAAAACATTAAGAGAATGAAGCAGAATTATTTTGAACATGCAAATAAAACTGGGAGATGGTTGGCCCACAAAATAAGAAAGGAGAAGGTCAAAAGAATTATTAAACAATTGTGTGACGAGGAGGGGAATTTGAAACAAGAAATAGGAGAAAAGAAAAAGATAGTACAGAACTATTATAGGAAACTATATAAACAAGACGAAATTAATGAACAAGACATTAGAAAATACCTTATAAAGCAGAAGCTTCCAGTCTTGTCGGAGGAGATGAGAGAGATGCTCGATAAAGAAATCACACAAGAAGAACTGAAAAAGGCCATTCAAAAACAAAAAAACAATAAAACACCTGGGCCGGATGGGCTTCCGTCGGAAATATATAAAAAACTTCAAAATACCATAGAAGACAAATTATTAGAACTATGTAATGAGGCACTACAAAATGGTAGGGTCCCAAAATCATGGGGGGAAGCTTACATCACCCTAATACCAAAGGAAGAGGCGGACAGTAGCAAGGTCCAAAATTATAGACCCATATCCCTGTTAAATGCAGATTACAAAATTTTTGTATCAATATTGGCGGAAAGACTAAAAATAATATTAAATCAAAGTATCCATTCGGATCAAAACGGCTTTCTCCCAAAAATACATATTAGAAACAATACAAGAATAATAATTGATACCCTGGAATTCTATCAAACAAGATCCGAGAAACAACTCGCATTAATCTTTGTCGACGCCCAGAAAGCCTTTGATAACCTAGATTGGAACTTTCTAATCACTCAACTAAAAATGATGAAATTTGGCGACAAATTCATTAAGATTATAGAATCTATATATTCACGGCAATCTGCAAATATCATAGTCAACGGGGAACTAACAGAGAGGATACAAATTGGAAAGGGTGTTAGACAAGGGTGCCCGCTCTCCCCACTACTATTTATTATGTCACTAGAGGTCCTTTTAAATCGGATAAGATCAAATCAAGAAATTAGGGGCTTGACCATAAAAAAAGAACAATATAAAGTACAGGCCTTCGCGGATGACATGGTCTTTATCGTGGAAGACCCCTTACTTTCAGGACCGAATTTGATGAAGGACATTGAGAACTTTGGGTGTGTGGCCGGTTTAAAAATAAACAAGGAAAAAACAAAAATGATTATAAAAAATTTCCCCAAAAACCAGATTGGAGAACTAGAGAAAACAATGGAATTAAAGGTAACTAAAAAAATTAAGTATTTAGGGATCTGGCTGTCTGCGAAATGCTCTTCCATAAAAGAAGACAACTATGATAAGTTGTTACAGAATACTCAAAAGGACTTAAAAACCTGGCCAAAACTACAATTATCACTGATGGGAAGAGTCGCAGTAATTAAAATGAATGTTTTGCCAAAAATCCTCTACCTATTTCAAACGGCACCGGTCAAGCTAGGGGAAAATTTTTATAATGATTTGGACAAAATGATTCGAAACTTTATATGGAATGGTAAAAAGCCCAGAATAAAATATATGCACCTGCAGGATAAAAGAACTCAAGGGGGAATGGGCTTACCGGAATGGAAAACATATCATCAAGCAGCAACAACTATGTGGATAAAAGAATGGGTAATGTTAGCTAATAAAAGAATCTTAACAATAGAGGGCCACGACCTGCAATACGGGTGGCACAACTACTTATGGTGCGAGGGAAATAAAATCCACAATTATTTTAGTAGTCACCATTTAAGGGGGGTATTGATTAAGGACTGGCTCGAAATTAGAAGGAGATACTACACGCAACTACCTAAATGGATATCTCCGACGGAAGCCCTGATATACCCGAATTTGATAAATTTGGATAAAATTGTTACTTACCGTTGCTAGACGACCAAAACAAACTAAACCCCAGGGAAAATTTGGCTGATAAGGGAATAAACATCGATTGGTGGCCATATCTTCAAATTCAAAACAAACACAAATTCGATCTAGCACAACCCGGCTTCCAGAACAAGAACCAGGAATTAGATAAAATTTTAATTGGACCAGATGAGAAATTAATTTCAAAAATATACAACTGCTTACTGATTCGAAAAACGGAAGCAGAAAGAGTAAAAGAAGTCATGGTAACCTGGGCCCAAAACATCGGCCACACAATAGACCTAGACGACTGGGAAAGAGTCTGGGAATGGAACCTAAAATTGACAAAATCGACGGCCTATAAAGAAAATATATATAAAATGTTCTACCGCTGGCATCTTCCACCGACAAGACTGGCGAAAATGTCTTCAAAAGTTTCGGCCATATGCTGGAAATGTAAAACAGTGCTGGGCACGTACTACCATATGTGGTGGACGTGTCCGGTAGCCAAAGCATATTGGAAGCAAATACTAGGATGGCTGAATGGAATCTTGTCAATTAAACTATGTCTTAAGCCGGAAACTTTCTTATTAGGGATAATAGATCAAAAAATTTGCAAATCTAACCAATACCTCCTAGTCCATATTCTGACAGCGTCAAGGATTGTTTACGCACAGTGCTGGAAGAGTGAAAATGCCCCCACCAACACTATGGTGATGAATAAAATTTTAGAACTAGCAGAAATGAACAGATTGACGATGCGAATTAATGACAAAGAAGATACAGACTTTTATACAGTCTGGGAGAAGCTGTACAAATGGCTTGATGAGTCAGTGAAGACTTAGACACAAAAAGAGATAGCTGACTAACCTAATACGATTAAACCAATAACTCAAATGAACAATATACAACAACTGAGAGATAAGCGAAAGGAGAAATGTATTAGGGGTGAGAACCCACCGTCGAGCACTACAATGTTGGGAAAACTTAAAAAAGCTGATAGGAAATCCGCTATAATTACCTGCATGAAATTAGCGATTAAACTTCATTTTAGATGAGGCGAGAGGATTTATAATCCTTGCCTCTTTAAGCAAGGAAAGGAAAAGAGAACCAGGTTGTCCTCAGCAGAGGAAAATATGCAAATGTAACAAAGGTTAGAAGGGAGGGAAGGAGGACAGTAGGGAAGTCGGGATGGAGAGGAGAAAGGAGAGGAATAGGAAAGGCAGAAGAAGGGGGGAAGGATAAAGAGGAGGAAGAGAAAGAAGAGAAGGGAAAGAAGGTGGGAAGAAAGAAGGAGAGAAGAAAGAGAAGAAACGGGGAGGAAGGAGGGAGGGAAGAAGAGAGGGTAGTAAAGAGGGAAAGAGGGAGGGAAAGAAAGAGAGAAGGAGTGTTGAAAGGAAGGAAGGAAGGAGGGAGGAAAGGAGGGAGATTAAGAGAAAAGAAAGGAGGAGGGAAAGAGGAAGGGAGGGAGGGAAGGTATGTGAGAAGGAGGGGGGGATCGAGGGAGGGAAAGGAGGGGGAAGGAAAGGAGGAAAGGAGAAAAGAAAGGAGGGAAGGCAGGGGAGAAGGAAGTAAGGGGGGAGGGAAGAAAAGGGTATGGAAAAGAAGAAATGAGGGAAGAGAAGAGGGAGGGAAGGAATAAGATACCTAACCTTTGATGTCTATAATGATTTGATAGTATGGGAATATCTTGAAATGTAGTTGTATTGTTTTTTACAAGTTATGGATGTTGTATTTTCTTTTTACTAATAAAATCTTTTTTAAAAATTAAAAAAAAAAAGAAACAATGGTTGGAAACTAACCAAGGAGAGAAGCAACCTGGAACTAAGGAGAAATGTCCTGACAGTGAGAACAATTAATCAATGGAACAACTTGCCTCCAGAAGTTATAGGAGCTCCATCAAGGGAGGCTTTCTAGTGCATGTAGAAGGGACCTTGTAGATCTCCTGCTTGTGCATGGAGTTGGATGACCTACAAGGTCCCTTTTGACTCTGTTATTCTATGTTATTCAATTCCTACAGAGGTTCTACTGCTCAAATGTAGCTTGTTAATTTTGGGGATTCCTCTTCACTATTGTTGTTGTTCCTTCCAGCTGTTGCCTTTCTGGTTGCCTACCATCAAAACAAAGCCCTTATCGGAGACCGAGGGCTTCTACCATGCAATCTGTTCTTGGAGAATGTGAAGCGCCATTTCAAGGGCAGGATAAACATGGAGACATTAAGCTATGCCCCAACTCTGATCTGGTTCTTGGATTGGTCCAGCATGGACAGCATCCTTGATGCCTTCGCTCTCATTGGTTTGGCCATCTCGGCTTTTGTCCTGGTCACTGGATGTGCCAACATGATTCTCATGACTGCTGTATGGATTATCTACCTCTCCTTAATTAACGTGGGACAGATCTGGTAAGTCTATGTTCATACTTTCCTGCTTGAGAACAGACTCGTATACCTGCCTTAATAGACTTATATACCTCCCCTTACTTAGTGCTTTACAGCGCTCGCCAAGGGATTTATAGAATCAGCATATTGCCCCCAATAATCTGGATCATCATTTTACTAACCTTGGAAGAATGGAAGGCTGAGTCAACCTTGAGCCAGTCAGGATTGAACTCCAGACTGTGGGCAGACTTGGGATCGCAATGCTGCATTCTAACCATTATGTCACCACAGATCTTGGAGAATTGGCAAATTTCTCTGATGTGATACTCGCCTATTTCCCTTCTTACCTTTAATTGTTTTAGATTTAGTTTGAATTTAAGTGGGAGAGCCAGTTTAGTGTAATGGTTAAAGCACCAGGATAAAAAATAGAAGATTGGACATGAAGCCAGTTGGGTGATCTTGGGCCAGTGGTGAAATCTAATTTTTTCCCCACTGGTTCTGTGGGCATGGTTTGATGGGAGGTGTGGGTGTCATGTGACTGGGTGGGCGTGGCCAACTTTTTTTTCACTTTTTAAAGCATTTTTAGTACCACCCGTTTAGGTAGTATAGGTAGTAAAAAATGCTTTAAAAAGTGAAATAAAGAGGGCCCAACGATCGTCCAGCTCACAGCTGAGCCGTGCAATTGTCAGAAGCTTTTTTTTTACTAGTTCGCAGAACCAGGAACAATCGTCCCTATCAGTTCAGCCAAACTGGGCCAAACCGGGAGGATTTCACCCCTGTCTTGGGCCAGTCACTTTCTCTCAGCTCTAGAAAAAGAGGCAATGGCAAGCCACTTCTGAAAAATCTTGCCAAGGAAACTGTAGGGACTTCTCCAGGCAGTCTTTGGGAATCAGACCCAATTGAAAAGAAAAAAAATACTTAGTTTACTTTATTGTCATTGCACTTTGTACAATGAAATCAAATGCTATCTACAGTGTACATCATGCATCCTTCACATGCCATACAATTGAATTGAAAACCCCTGATATTGCATTAATATTGCACTATACCGTAGTATTCAATATAGTTACTGCTCTGGGATAGAAGCTGTTTTTCAGCCTTTTTGGCCTTGTTTTTATTGTCCTATCAAATAGGACGTTGATAGACTGCAAAGCAGCTGTCTGCATCTGAACCTGGGTATAAAGGCCTTTGAAATTCTCTACTTGGACCTCTTCTTCCTCTGACCATAAGCCAGAAGAAGAAACACAAAGTCCATTATAGTGGCTGCCCAGACTCCCTCTTGCCCAAATCTGTAAGCAGAGAATATGGGTAGGGCATTTAAATGACCCTCCCCCCCCACCAGGAGAAGGAGAGATTGCCCAATAATTTCTCAAAGCTAGAAGCTACTTAATGAGGAGAGGGCAATGCTCTTGAACAGGAGTCCCCAACAATGGCAACTTTAAGACTTGTGGACTTTAATTCCCAGAATTCCTCAGCCAGCTGGCCTTATCTGGCTTGGAGAACCAGCAGGCTGATATCTATAAAACTTAGCAAGGAGTCTTGGAGAGTCACGAACCAATTAAGCAAACTAATTGTCTCCTGCAAACTCCACTCCCCTTTAACTCCTCTTTTATTCCATATGGGTGGGGCCATTCATCGTCCACCTGTGGCCTTCCTCCCAAGTTGACCCCTGTTCTTTAGCTGTTCCCTTATCTGGCAACTCTGCGTATGCGCACATTGGGAACAGGCTCCAGCTGTGCCTCACTGATGACTGACTCCGAAGGCAGCTGATAACTGTCAGATGGCCCTGGCTCTATCTATGCCTCCAACACAGAGCCCTCATCAGAGCCTTCCCCAGATTCCAGGACTGGCCCATGTGGCTCCCCAATCTCCTCACTGTCCGAATCTGCTGCCAGCTCTGGTGGCCACTGGCGGGCCACAATGGGCAAGGTGGCAGTAGGTGGTTTTCAGCGAAAAGGTTTTAGCAACCTGCAAAAGAATTCAAAGTTGTGACATAATGCAATATTTGAGGATTTTCAAGGTACAGCTTGGAATGTCAGAGGATTGTGCTGCGTTTCTCAGATGGGGCTTCCTATAAAAATGAGGATGTTTGTACTGTAGGAAATCAAGAAAACGGCCTTCTGTGTTGCAAAAACCAGTTTATAGATGTGAACGCATAGGAGTTTTGGCTGCTCCTGGATGGGGAAGTGAAATGCCCTGAGTCACATCTTCCATAGAACTGAAAGGAGCAGCTCTTTTGTGGAGGTCCTGGCCGCGAGCAGCTTATGGACAGAGAATGTTATGCTCCCTTGGCTGACCACTGTGCACACTTGCTCTCCCAAACGGAGGTCCGAGCTGAGTCTTTGCAACCCTTGCAACCGTCTTTCTTGCAAGATATCTTCTGAAAAGCAGCTCCTTTCAGGCACGGTTCACTCATTCCAGCACTGTGGTTTTCTTTAGAAATTGCTTTGGATGTTTGAGATTGGATTGTTAGGCTAAGGTTACTTAGGGTAACTGCTCCCGTCCTCTTCTGTTTGCACAAAGTGGACGGAGTCCACCTGTTAGACCAGGTAAATTATGGCAACTGGTAGCTTTAATGATCAAGAGTTAATGGCAGTTTGATCAAGGTTGGTGATAAGACAAGGAAGAGAAATTTCTGCTTTACCCCACTCTCCCATTTATCTTCATTTTAGTGATAGCACAATATGGGAAAGAGCTGTGTGAAAGGATCCTGTTCCTGCGATTGTTCGCTTGTGGTTATATTTGGTGTTTTATTTTTTAGATTTAAATTCCTAGCAAAGGGTCAAGACCATGTCATTATTGTTGTATTTACACTGCAATGACAGTTGCTAGGCCTTGCTAGAGAATCCTCTTGAGCCAATTGTGCCTTGATTCTTGAAATTGAAATTTAAGAAAGTAAAGACTCTGGAGTGAAGCTTGACCCTTGCTGGCCACATGAAATAAAACGATCCCTTTTCCCAGGACTTGTTTTGAAGCCCCAAAGTGCCTCAGTGACTCTAGAACAGAGGTCTTCAAACTTGGCAACTTTAAGACTTAGAAACTTCAACTCCCAGAATTCTTCAGCCAGCGTAACCTACTCTCTTGTCTCTTCCTCTGCAATCTCTCCACTTAGATCAGAGGTCTTCAAACTTGGCAACTTTAAGACTTGTGGACTTCAACTCCCAGAATTCTCCAGCCAGCTATGCTGGCTTGTTCCTCAGATCCTCTTGCCAATCCTTTGCAGGCTTATCTTGGACTAGCCGATAACCCGGCCTTGCCTGGGTATTTATTTATAGGGGGAAAATGTCTGGACCAAACATATTTTCTAATGTTGGATTTTCCCCCTTACCAGAGGGAGGCCCCTTGTGGAGTACTGGGAAGCCGTTACCATGGCAACTCCACTGCATTGTAAAGTAGAAGCTATTTTATGGCAGTACAGTAGAAGTCATTTAAAGGCACAACAGGCTGCATCTTAACAGAACGCACACACCGAGGGGTGTTAAGGGTGTCTTACCTCTACAGTATTTTTCTCCAGGAGGTGTTCCAGAGTTATGCTGGAACATACACAGAGAGAGAGACAGAGAAACAGAGAGGGAGAGAGAGAAAGAAAGGGAGAGAGAAAAGGAGAGGAAGAGATGAGAGACAGAGACAGAGAGAGAAAGAGAGAGAAAGAGAAAGAAAGAGAAGGTGGGAGAGAGAGAAAGGGAGAGAGAGAGAGAAAGAGAAAGGGGGGAGAGAGAAAGGGAGAGAGAGAGAAAGGGAGAGAGAGAAAGGGAGAGAGAAAAAGAGGGAGAGAGAAATGAGAGAGAGAGATTTTTTAAATAGATTTTAATAAGACTTATAGGCCGCCCTTCTCCCTGAGGGGACTCAGGGCGGCTTACAATCACAAAAGGAAGGGTGTGCAATAACAAGACAAACAATAAGAGACCAATAATAAAATAGTAAACCACAACATACATTCAGCAATCAACATTCGGGCGGGTAAATTAAAAACCTATCCCCAGGCCTGCTGGGAGAGCCAGGTCTTGAGGGCTGTGCGGAAGGTCTGGATGGTGGTGAGGGTACGAATCTCAACGGGGAGATCGTTCCACAGGGTCAGAGCTGAAACAGAAAAGGCCCTCCTCCGTGTAGTCGCCAGTCGGCATTGACTGGCGGATGGAATCCGGAGGAGGCCCAGCCTGTGTGATCTAATCGGTCGGAGGGAGGTAATCGGCAGAAGGCGGTCTCTCAAGTATCCAGATCCACTACCATGGAGTGCTTTAAAGGTGGTCATCAGTACCCTGAAGCGCACCCGGAGACCAACAGGTAGCCAGTGCAGCTCGCGGAGAGAAAGAGAGAGAGAGAGAGAGAGAGAGAAAGGGGGAGAGAAAGAAAGGGAGAGAGAGAAAAGAAGAGTGAGAGAGAGATGCAGAGAGAGAGAGAGAGAGAGAAAGGGAGAGAGAGAGAGAAATGAGGGAGAGCGAGAGATCTATCTATCTATCTATCTATCTATCTATCTATCTATCTATCTATCTATCTATCTATCTATCTATCTATCTATCTATCTATCAATCATCTATCTCCAAACTTCCCCTCCCTTTGGCTAGACTCTGCTCATGGAGAGAGATCCAAGCCTGGGGAGAGCCAGCTCTTCTGTGGCTCTGGATGGGTTGGAGAAATGGAATGAACTTTCTCTGCTCCACACCAGAAGAGCCACAGCGGATCTTGTCCTTGTCCACCCAAGTTGAGCTTCCCTCTTCCCGTGAATTGACCCCATGTCCCTCTCCGAGGAGGAATCCCGGTTTGCTACTGATGTGCTGACCGGAAAGCGAGAGGGGTGGGCTCTCACACAGGCAGAAACATCTGGAGAGGTTTTCCTTGGCACCCAAATCCCTGCACCTGGATGGACACATCTCACGTCTTTTGTTTTCTAGCCTGTGCTGCATCTTCTTTGTTGGAATCAAAACCTTCCATTGCTGGACGGGCAGCGTGAAGTTAGTCATGGGAAGCCAGTTCAAAGGTAGATAAATGGAGCTTCCCCCTTTCATTTCTGCCAGCGAGGAGCAATTTATTCTTTTTAAGTCCCTTATTTTAATTTTTAAAGCATCCGTCTGTTTGTTTTTTGCTAGGAGGTTTCAGGCGCTGAGCGCTGTGGATTTCATGGCAAGTTCTTTTCAACTTCCCTCCAACTGGCAAGAGGAGGTTGGTGGGACTGTCCTGGTTTTTATTTTTCAATCCTTTCTTCTTCTTTTTTTCCTGGTCCAGAAGACCAGAAAAGACACTTCTGCTGTGGTTGCATTTGTTTCCTTTAAGGCTCATCTCTTAGATTAGAGCCTGCAACTGTTTACATGTCTTTATATTTCCTTCTTCATTGTCTTGTTGTTGTTAGTTGCGAAGTTGTGTCTGACTCAACGTGACACCCTGGACAACGTTCCTCCAGGCCTTCTTGTCCTCTACCATCCCCTGGAGTCCATTTAAGCTCACGCCGACTGCTTCAGTGACTCCATCCAGCCACCTCATTCTCTGTCATCCCCTTCTTCTTCTGGCCTCCATCTTTCCCAGCATGAGGCTCTTCTCCAGGGAGTCCTTCCTTCTCATTAGGTGGCCAAAGTCTTTGAGTTTCCTCTTCAGGATCTGGCCTTCTAAAGAGCAGTCAGGGTTGATCTCCTCTAGGACTGACCGGTTGGATCGCCTTGCAGTCCAAGGGACTTGCAGGAGTCTTCTCCAGCACCAGAGTTCAAAGGCCTCCATCCTTTGGTGCTCAGCCTTCCTTATGGTCCAACCTTCACAGTCATCCATTGCAACTGGGAAAACCATAGCCTTGACTATAAGCACTTTTGTTGGCAGGGTGATGTCTCTGCTTTTTAGTATGCTGTTAAGATTTCCCATAGCTTTCCTCCCCAGGAGCAAGCCTCTTTTAATTTCTTGGCTGCAATTCCCATCTGCGGTGATCTTGGAGCCCAGGAAAGTAAAATCTGTCACTACCTCCATTTCTTCCCCATCTATTTGCCAGGAATTGAGAGGATGCCATGATCTTAGTTTTCTTAATGTTGAGTTGCAAGCCAACCTTTGCACTCTTCACCCGCATCAAGAAGTTCTTTAGTTCCTCTTCACTTTCTGCCATTAGAGTGGTATATATTTCATATATATTGTAGGCTAGGCTTCATTGTCTAGCTCAGGGATAGTCAACCTTTTTATACCTACCGCCCACTTTTGTATCTCTGTTAGTAGTAAAATTTTCTAACCGCCCACTGGTTCCACAGTAATGGTGATTTATAAAGTAGGGAAGTAACTTTACTTTATAAAATTTATAAAACAGAGTTACATCAAACCCCTACTGCCCACCATGAAAGCTGGAACGCCCATTAGTGGGCGGTAGGGACCAGGTTGACTACCACTGGTCTAGCTTATAATATATATGAAAATTCCCCATTGCTTTGACCCCCAGAAAGAAAACACTTCTAATTTCCCCCAAACACCTTCTCTAGAGTAACATCTTTTGTCCATCTTGTGGGCCCTAGGCGTCCCCAGGTACTCTGCCTGTAGAGGCCATCTACCATAACTACCTGGTGTTACCCAAACTGCAAAGTACAAAGATTCAAGCTGCTCCCTTGAGCAAATAGACTGTGTGTGTTAAAGGAGTTGGAGCACCACAAATATGTCTCAGAAGACATGTTGAGGGAGAAAGGGATTTGTTTTAAGATTCTTGTCATGGGAGAGAGAGGGTGTGAAGTGAGGTTTAGCACTACAGGAGTCAACTAGTAGCAGTTCAGGCTATACAATTTATTATCTGGTTTCCCAAGGATGTGAATTGGGCATGCACCAAGGAATACTGACATTTCTAGCTTTTCTGACACCGCATGAAAAATCATAATGAGGCAAAATGGAATCACTTATCATATTTTTGGAGTATAAGATGCACCAAGATTTTGAATAGGCAAATTTTGTAAAAAATGTTTTTGCATTCTGCATACCTCCCAAAAACGGCCTGTTGTTCGTGAAAACGGGCCAGTTTTTTGTCCAAAAAAGGGCATGCATAGCCTTTAGGAGGCCTGTAGAGTCCTCCTGGGGGCGGGGTGTGGTTGGCAAAAATGAGAAAAAAACAGGCCATTTTCTGCCCTTCATTTCTGCCCTTCCCAGCCCCCAAGAGCACTCTGGAAGCCTCCTAAAGGCTATGCACAGTCATTTTTGCAAAGTGGGCAGGGTTTCGGAAGGCCAAAAATGCTGTATTCAGTGTATAAGATGCACCCAGATTTTCACCCTCTTTTTGGGGGGGGATGTACATCTTATACTCCACAAAATACAGTATTTATTTTATTTATTAAATTTATATTATCGCCTATTCGCCCATGTGACTCAAGGCGGCTTACAGAATAAAACCCACAATTAAAACAATAAAAACTAACAAAAAGAATCAAGTAAATTAATATTGTACAATATAACAAAATCACTCCCCACCTCCCACGCCCCCACCCCAGCGACAACACATCACACGAGCCATTTAATAGGCTCCAGGGATTCCCCAGGCCGGCTGGCAGAACCAGGTCTTCAGCGCCTTCCGGAAGAGTGCTAGAGTGGGGGCCATTCTAATCTCTGGGGGGATGATGTTCCAGAGAGAGGGAGCCACCACGGAGAAGGCCCTTCTTCTGGGTCCCACCAGGTGTATCTCCCTCGGGGATGGGACCCCCAGCCTTCCCTGCCTCCCCGCTCCGATGGGTCAGATGTGATGGGCAAGAGACGGTCCCTCCGATCATCTGGTCCCAAGCCATGAAGGGCTTTCAAGGTGACAACCAGGACCTTGAATTGCACCCGGAAGCAAATCGGCAGCCAATGCAGCTTCTGCAGGAGAGGTGATACATGTCTACACGGGGGTCTGCACAAAACCATGCGGCCACTGCATTTTGCACCAACTATAGTTATAGGGTAATGAATGCAGGTAGTCCTTGTTTAGCAGTTGCCTCATTTAGCAACTGTTTGCAGCGATGACAGTGACAAAAAAAAAAACAACTTCAGGCAGAGCAAAGGAAAGATGAAAGTAAGATCATAAGGCCAGCCACTTAGTGACCATTTGGCTTAATGACCAGGTTAACAGATAACAGATTAACAGAGTTGGAAGGGATCTTATGGGTCATCTAGTCCAACATCCCCTCCACCCGCCCAAGCATTTCTGGAAGGTGGAAGAACTCTTCCTGAAAGCCTCCAGTGATGAAGCTCCTACAACTTCTGAAAGCAACTTCTGTTCCATGGGTTGATTGTTCTCACTGCCAGAAAATCTCTCCTTATTTCCAGGTTGAATCTCTCCTTGTTCAGTTTCCATCCATTGTTCCTTGTCTGGCCTTCGGGTGCTTTGTAGAATAGTTTGACCCCCTCCTTTCTGTGGCAGCCCCTCAAGTATTGGAAGACTGCTCTCATGTCTCCCCTGGTCCTTTTCTTCACTAGACTAGCCAGGCCCAGTTCCTGCAACCGTTCATCGTATGTTTTAGTCTCCAGTCCTCTCATCCTCTTGGTTGCTCTTCTCTGCACTCTTTCTGGATTCTCAACATCTTTTTTTATAGTCTGGTGACCAAAACTGGATGTAATATTCTAGGTGTGGTCTTACTAAATCAATTGTAATTGCTAAATAAGGACTACCTGTACAATTTGTGGGTAAGGATGGTTTTGAATACTTAAGCACTGAGGAGAGGGTTCTTTCAACAGACTTTATTGGAACAGAACTCTTCAACAAGAACAAGAAGAATGACACAACGCCCGCCTGACAGCTATTTATACTTGACAGCTGTCAGGCGGGGAACCAATCAGGGAAGTGTAATTCTCCCGGCAGCCGTGCCAGAGCCAATCAGTTCTCCTTCCAGCTCTGGCTGCGGCTGTCGGTCGCTTTGGGAGGACGCAACAGATGGAAATAACATATTTTTAAAAATATACGTTCTGAACATTGTTTATCTTTAAAAATATTTCTAACTGAAGAACGCCCAAATCAACCCTTTCAAAAGGGTAATCTATAGGATCGTAACTATTGTTCTTCTTGCAAAACTGGTATTTGTATTTGAGTTCAGAAACTCCCAGCCAAAGGCACCTGTTTCACTTCCTTATTAACAACTTCCAGAAGATGGTAAATTGCAGTAAATTCCTTTTCAGTAAGTGTGCACTTTCAATGAAATCTTCTGTTTTAATCTGTGCCCTTCAGTGTTTAAATAGCTCGACTCCTGCTGCATTGTGTTTTTATGGTGCAGTTCTTTTGTTATGGGGTGATTTAAAGAAGTAGGAAGTTTTTAACTGTTAAGCTGAATATTAACATAAGCTGCCTAGGCCTTTTTTGGGGATAACAGGTCCTTTGCACAGATGAAAAAGTTTCCATGGGATCACAGCAGGCCAGCCAAAATCATACCTGGTTTCCTGGTATCGCCAGCAGTGCCATCTCAAAATGGGAACAACCTACCTTATCTGTTCTTCTGAAGATTAGGATTTCAGTTGACCTTCATTTGGAGACATTGGGCATCCATAATTATTTTTTGACTAGCTGATAACTCGCCATTGCCCGGGTACTTATTTATAGGGGGGAAATGCCTAGACCAAACATAATTTCTAATGCTGGATTTTCTCCATTACCAGAGGACACCTCCTTGTGGAGTACTGTGAAACCATTACCATGGCAACTCCACTGTGCTGTACAGTAGAAGTCATTTTACGGCAGTACAGTAGAAGCCAATTGAAGGCACAACAGGCTGCATCTTAACAGAACACACACCCCGAGGAGTGTTAGGGGTGTCTTACCCCCACAGTATTTGTTTCCAGAGAGTAAGTCATTATAGATAGAGAGATAGAGATAAAGATGGAGATAGATATATAGATATAGATATAGATAGTGGATCCAGGTTGATACCATAAGCTTTTACCTGAGGCCAGATTTATAGCTACTCTGATTTTTTTGAAAGTTGTAACCAAACTCATCTAGGGAAGATTTGCTTGACCCTGTTAAAGACAATAGGGTAGGACTGTTTGTTTGTTTTTCTTGTTGAGTATGGTGACACTAAAAAAAAAACAGATGAAAGAAACAATATTATTTGATGGCAGCAGATAATTTGCCAATTTGGTGATTTTAGATAGAAGATCTTGCTTTTTTTAAGAGGCATTTTGCATCGTGCTTGCTATTTCCAAAAAACCAACTTTGCATTACAAACAAACAGCATAATGCTCCTTTCTTAAAATTCCATTTGCTTGCTTCTTTGGCAATAAACTTTCAAGCTTGCCTTTGTTTATCAGAAAGCACCGAGTTGCATTCTCCAGTCCTTCTCCTCCTTCCTAATGGGAAAAAGAAAAAAGATTTCTAGAAACTGAAACCCAAAGTTAAAGGATCCCGGGGAGGGGGGTTCCATCCTTCCTGTAGAGGAAGCAGATTTTGGCACCTCTTTTTGATATGGGGTTGGGGGGGGGGGCTGGAGGGCCAGGGGGTATCCGTTTCAAAGACGGCCGTGTGTGTGCAGCTGATAGGACATATTAATGAAGCCCAGATTTGTACCATGTGACCCAGTCACGGCGTTGCCAGGCAAGCAGCGCTAACGAGGCTAATCAGAAACATATTTTTGGTTCCCGAAATTACATCTTAGTGATAGCTGATGTCAGGAGGGAGTAATTATCATCGCCGGCTTGAAAGATCAGACGTTGAGGGGAAAGAAATCATCAGGCTATGGAAGACCTGAGAAGTCCCAACTTCAAATATGAACGTTTGGTTCCTCATGTTTAGTGCTCTTTTTTTTTAAAGCAGATTTTTTTATTGATTTTTCCCTCTATAACATCTTACAATCATCACATTAACATTGTTATGTCATCATTCCTGTATATATCAATTTTATATCACTTCTTTATTTATAAACATTCCTCTACAATTCTATACATTTCTCTATTGTTTCTCGGCTGAATTAACTTTATTCCTGTTATGCAACCATTTACACCAGTTATCCCAAATTTCATAGTATTCAGACTCTTCTCTGACCTTTAATCTTAATGTTAACTTGTCCATTTCTGCACAACCTGACATTTTCTAAGGGAATATTACTTTGTTTCCAGCATTGGGCAAATGTTATTCTAGCTGTGGTCAACAGGTGTGTTAGTATGTATTTAATTTTCTTTCTATATTTCCCCTTGGTTATTCCCAGCAGAAAGAGTTCCGGTTTGTATTATATTTGTTTCTCTGTAATTTGTTGTATCCATTTACAAATTTTCATCCAATATTTTTGAGTTTGCGGACAGGTCCATCATATATGATAGAACAGCGCTCTTTTTATCTGGTTGTCATCCTGACGATGATGAAACTCTTAAGCCAGAGTTTCTCCGCTCTTGGCAAGTTTAAGATGTGTGGACTACAGCTCCCAGAATTCTCCAGCCAGCATGGGGGATTCTGGGGAATGGCCGGCTGGGGAATCCTGGGAGTCCACACATCTTAAAGTTGCTAAGGTTGAGATACAACCACTCTAAGGAAACTTGGTGATAGAGTTCCCTACGATAAGGATAATAAGCTAAGCAATGGCAGCTAGTCCTCGACTTATGGCCAAAATTTATGTTGCTACATGAGACATTTCAGTGAGTGATGCCCCATTTTATGACTTTACTTGCCACATTGAGGTGGCGCAGTGGTTAAGAGTGCAGTATTTCAGGGCTACTGCTGCCTGCCAACTGCCTGCAATTTGGCAGTTCGAATCTCACCAGGTTCAAGGTTGACTCAGCCTTCCGTCCTTCCAAGGTGAGTAAAATGAGGACCCAGATTGTTAAGGGCAAATAGGCTGACTCTGTAAACCGCTTAGAGGTTAAAAGCACTGTGAAGCGGTATATAAGTCTAAGCGCTATTGCTATTTGTTAAGTGAATCACTGCAGTGGTTAAATTAGTAACACTTGTCAGAAGGTCATGCAAGGTGATCACGTGACCTTGGGACACAACAATGGTCATAAGTATGAACCAGTTGCCAAGCGTCCAACTGTAAATCTGGATGCTGCAATAGACATAAGTGTGAAAAAAACAGTCACAAGCCACTTTTTTCACTGCCATTGTAAGTTCGAACAGTCACTAAACGAACTGTTGTTAAGTGGAGGACTGCCTGTACTTCACACGGCTGTACCCTCTTCTTCTTCTGCCGTCAAAGGACTTCAAAGCAGAGCATCTGGAATCGACCTCTGGCTTTTGAGGTCCCCCATGACTGCAGGTTGCAGAGAAATTGGGCTGGGTGATTTCTCCATGTATCTTCATGGGCAGCTGATTTCTCCAGGCCTGTGTCTCCCTCTTTGCAATAACAGCAGGCCTGTTGATGAACCAGGAGGCCTCCGGGAAAATTCTTCGGTGCCCCGATGGGATTTAGAGAAAAAACTTAAGTATAGGCTGCAATGTTCCCTCTAATTTTTTTTCAGTGTGAGCAGAAAAGTATAGTGTTTGAGCGGCACATTTTCATGCCTGAGCACCTGAATTTTTTTCACAGATGTTACCTAAGACAACAATGAAATCAGTATTATTTGAAACTCAGTTATGTTTATTCAAGGTACCCGCTTAATTAAAAGTGTTATATAATATCAGTATCACTTAACAACGCTCCTGCTTAGCAACCAAAATGTTGGCTCAGGAACTCTGGCATTGAAGTGCGCAAGTCTTAAAGCTGTCAGGTTACAAGATCCTTGCACCTCTAACCCTTTAGGAAAAAAAAACCCAGAGGTGTTCAAACTTGACAGCTTTAAGACTTGTGTGCTCTATTGTCTTTTGCTCCACTTTTTCATTCTCTATTTTTAGTTGTTGCTCTAAGCTTAAAGTAGAACCCAAAGAAGAAGCAATTGTGATTTCACATTGATGCAGTTCCCGTGTTAGTTGGGTAACCTCAAGCCTCATTCCTTCCAATTCTCTGCTATGACTTTGCTCTTTGTGGGATAGCTCTTCCTTCAGCTGGGCAAATTTGCAAGTCAACATTTTTTTTTGTAATAAATCATGGAGCATATTAATACCAATCTCTCTGTAACATAATATCCTCCTGTTACCTTCCTAAGGAATCCCATACTGTAGCAGTGTTTCAGAAATCCATTGCCTTATGTTACAGTTAAAACAGTCCTGTCTGAAGTTGGAGTATTAATCAGGAATCCTTGTATTCAACCAAATAACATCTAATTGATGATTTCCTGTATTTTCTTTGAAACCAGCCAACAACAATGTACAAATATGATCAAGTAAGGCTGCTTTTAGAAAATAGTTTGAATTGCTAAAGATCTGCAGGTTAGGGTACAAATTCCACAAAACAAGAACAACCTCCTAAAGCCATTCATAATAAACACCAGCATCTCTTACAAAGTTGGAATGATGGGTCTAATCATCAAGTAGAAACCTGTCAACCCTAAAAATCCCAATATAGATCAAACAAAGGATGGCATCTTAAGATAATACTCTCAACTCCTCCAGATTTTATACATTATTCCTAGAGGACCATCATCCATCTTGGATGGGGATAAATATTTGATATGGGCTGTAAGAGAATGTAAGACACTATGCTTAGATTGCCACATGCAACTTTAAATGGACAACTTCAGTTCAATTTACATGAAACAGTCACTTTAGCAAGCCACTCTGCTGGAACATGAACAAGCTTAAACACTACTGGCATTTCATTGTATAGAGTTATGTTCAGTTTTTCCTTTCAATCAAGGCTGGATGACTTTCTCTGCAATTCCTTGCACTCAACTACTCTTCTGGCATTTTGGAAATTATAATAATAATGATACGAGACATAAGGGAAGCTCTTGTCATTTTTTTTAGGAATATTCTGCAATAAGACCTTAGACAGCCCAAAATATAAACAGATATTAGTGTGTACTTTCTATAGCTATCTAACTTTACTTACATAACCTGAAATGGATACTGGGCTTTTTTCCATAAATAATTTACTTTTAAAATGGAAAGGTCATCTTTCAGGCATGAAGATTTCAATAATGGAAGCACTGAGTATTGCTCATCGCAATAACTAGAATAACTGCTGCCATCTCCTCCTCCTCCAACAGCATCACCACATTTGCTGCCGAGCGCTGCGGCTGAGGTGAAGCTGCAAAAGCTCCCGCGGCTCCCCCTCTGCCCGGAGCACCTGAGCTCCACGTTACCCCTGCCCCCTCCTCCACCGCCGTGCTTTTGAGGAGCCATCGGGGCTTTTTTTCCTGCTCCCGCCCCTCCGCTGCCTTCCTACTGGCTCCCGTAGCCTCAAGGCTCCTCAAAGCCGCAGCGCCAGGCAGCAAATCCAGCGGTGCTGTTAGAGGAGGAGAAGGCAGCAGCAGTTAGTCCGGTGGTGGCGGGGGCTTTGGGGCATCACAATTACAGTCAGTCGCCCCGTGCTCATCAAAACAAGTCCAGGGCCAGTTGGCCAGCGCCTGCAAAGGACCTCCTCCCCAGCTTCTGGAGCCTGTGGAAATCACTGCGCGGGAGTTGAAAAGTCCTGCGCGGTGTTTTCTTGCCATGTGCGCAGCCACGCACCTTAGAGGGAACAGTGATAGGCTGCAGGCAGCTGGCGAGAGGATTTTTCAATGAAAAAAATAGCACCTTCGCATCATCCTTAGAAAAGGGTTCCCGCACATGGTTGGAAAAAATGATAGAAAAACATATTGATTTTAAACCAGAGATATTTTTATTGGGGATTTTACCGGAAACATATAGTAGAGGATTGAAATATTTGATTGTAAATGTGTTAACAGCGGCTAAAATTGTATTTGCTAAAAACTGGAAAAATGAGAAAATACCAACGCAGGAGGAAGTTATTCATAAAATAATGGAATGTGCTAAAATGAGTAAATTGACATTTGAAATCAGAGAACAAGAAGATAAAGAATTTTATAAGATATGGGATTTATTTTACCAATGGTTAGACAAAAAAATATGGAAATGAAATATGGCTGAGAATTTTACAATACAAGGACAATGGAATGACACAGAATATAACATAAAGATGTACTATTATTGGATGGATTTAGGAGGAGGTAATGTTATAATCTAAATTAATCCAAAATTTAGAATATCTTGTATAAAATGAAGGAATAATAGTTATAGTCAAACAAAAGATTAATAATGATAATAATGTATACATATATATTATATTGATAATATGAGATTTTATATACATTGTAAGTGAGGACTATGGAGAGGATGCACAAAAGTTTTGTAATCAACCGACACACTGGATGTAACTGGAAGATGTTTTTATGTTTTATGCTTTGTATGTGTAAGTTTATCTTTAAAAAATAAAAATTCTTTTTTAAAAAAAGAAAAGAAAATGGTTCCCACATTGAATGTGAGTCACCAGAAGGAATTTTAACAAGATAGCAATAGCAATAGCAGTTAGACTTATATACCGCTTCATAGGGCTTTCAGCCCTCTCTAAGCGATTTACAGAGTCAGCATATTGCCCCCACAGCCTGGGTCCTCATTTCACTCACCTCGGAAGGATGGAAGGCTGAGTCAACCTTGAGCCGGTGAGATTTGAACCGCCGAACTGCAGATAGCAGTCAGCTGAAGTGGGCTGCAGTACTGCACTCTGACCACTGCGCCACCTTGGCTTTCTTTCTCTTTTCCCTGGAATGCAGTTTCAGAAGCAAAATAGTTTTTTTTTTCCTTTTAATTAACCCTAACCCTAATTGGAACCAGGGTGGATTTGATTTAAATCCGATTAAATCGACTTGATTTAAATCACTAGTAAAAAGGCTTGATTTAAACCAACTTGATTTAAATCGTAATTGTTGAAGAGCAGCTGTCGTCTCTCGCCCACAGCGGCTCCTTCTCCGACCCGCTGTTGACTCACCGACAGTCCCAACATTTCAGAATATACAGCCTCATCCTGCACAACCAAGCTGAATAAATTAAATTATGAATGTATCTTAAATAGAAAACTATTTTTAGATAGATTTTTACTCCAAAAGCATTGTATTAAAATAATTTTGTAAAAAAAACAAAACACGATTTTTGTCCACCCTGATTGGAATTGCCTGCTCTTCAAATAAAGATTTTGAGACTCTAAGAAAGAGTGCAGAGAAGAGTAACCAGGATGATGAGGGGACTGGAGGATAGAACATAATGATGAAAGTTGTAGGAACTGGGCATGGCTGGTCTAGTGAAGGACCAGGGGAGACAGGATAGCAGTCTTCCAATATTTGAGGGGCTGCCACAGAGAGGAAAGGGGCGGGGTCAAGCTATTCTCCAAAGCACCTGAAGGCCAGACAAGGAATAATGGATGGAAACTGAACAAGGAGAGATTCAATCTTGAAATAAGGAGGAACTTTCTGATAGTGAGAACAATCAACCCCTGGAACAGAAGTTGCCTTTGGAAGGTATGGAAGCTTCATCCCTGGAAGCTTTCAAGAAGAGACTGGACTGCCATCTGTCAGAAATGGTGTAGGATCTCCTGCTTGGGTAGGGGGTTGGAGTAGATGACCTCCAAGGTCCCTTCCAACTCTGTTAATCTGTAAGTGGCAGATGGTCCAGGCCTTTTAAGTCTACATCCAGTTACTCTTGTTAGGCTGTGGATGTTTTCTAGATGTACTGGTTAATATTCAACTAATTCATTTAAAAAATGGCTGCAGAGACTTGAGTGTCCAAATCTTCTGGACAATTAAGATTGAAGAGCAAGAGAACAGATCTAGGACCAGATGGAAAGAGTTGATCCCACAGAGAACAAGGAAAAAGTAGTTTATTGACATGGAACATATCATTTCAATATTATTAATACTAGTCTTCTCAATAATACTAATATTCAAAGACATTTCAATGTAGTTTCAAGCTGCCTTCCCCTGTGGGCATTAATATGTCCTCATCCTATGTTGTCCATCAGGAGGATGCAGGGTAAGAGAGGAAGCATCGTTTCCAGAATGGGTCACCCAAAGCTATGGGGTGGATGCAAGTGGTACAGGGGACCCTTCCTCTGGTTTGTGGGCTGCCCTTGTGCCATGGCAAACCATCCAAGGGGGCTTTCCTCAATCCAACCCCTTCGGAATGGGTTGGCTTGCAGTTCATCTCCAGCCAGCGTGCTCCGGAAGATGCTTCGTCTTGGCTGGTCATTCTATCTGGAAAGCATTGGAGAGAGGAGCCTGGGAACCCCGTGGCTTTATTCCCGGAGTGCCATCCATGCTTCAGGCAGAGGAAGCACAGCTTTTGAGACCTGCCCACTGGAAAGTCAGGAATCCACTTCCGACTTGCCTTGAAAAAGGGACCTGCCAATGATCTGAAAGGGAATTTGGCTGGATGCTTCCTGGATGAAAATGTGTGGTGACGTTGGTGTAACAAACATCATGTAGAAAAAGAGAGAGATTTTATCCCTCTAAGAAATAGCCCTCAAATGTGAATCTTTGTGACTGCAGGACTGCTCATGAAGCCACAGTAAAGGGGACGCAGAACCATTTACTCCTCTGGTAAATAGAAGATAGAATAATAGAGTTGGAAGGGACCTTGTGTCAGCGTTCCAAATATCATGCAGAATTAAATCAGGGTCCAAGGCAGAGCTATCCTTAAAGTTCCAATTTAATAAGACAGACATGTTGGCACAAACTGTGGAATCCCAAATCTAAAAGCTTTCTGGGATTCCACCCAGTTGAAAGTTCATGATCCCCACACCCATAAATCCATCACATGGTCCAATCTTCTTCGCCCACGCTGGCATTTCCACCCATCTAGTTCCAGTCAGGTGCAGAGATGCGGAGACAAAAGATGACCTTGGGACAACAACACATTCCACAATTCTACTCCTTTCTATTCCCCCTCCCAATTACTACACTAATGAAACAGCATAATGAAATAATAGAGAGTGTGGCAGGCCAAAGATCCTAAAAAGGAGTATAACTGCAGGCCTGACACCTTGAAGGTCTTCTAGTCCAACCCCTTGCTCAAGCAGGAGACCCTATACCCGGGATGGCAAACCTATGGCACACGTGCCACAGGTGGCACATGGAGCCATTTGTTAGGGCACGCAAGGCGTTGCCCTGTCGCCTGGCCAGCGCACAGATTTTTTAAAGCCATTTTTGCCCTCCCCAGCCTCCAGAGGCTTTATAGGAGCCTGAGGAGGGTGAAAAGAGCCTCCCCGCCCCCCTGGAGGCCCTACGCAGGCTTCAGGAGCTTTCCTGAAGCCTCCAGAAGGCAAAAAACCCGGCTATATGGGCAAACCGGAAGTTTGGGAATGGACTTCCGGTTTGCTCATAGGGTCGGTTTAAGCCCTCGGAGGCTTCAGGGACCTTCAGATTTTTTGCATGTTTTTTCACCCTCCCCAGGCTCCAGAGGCTTTATAGGAGCCTGGGGAGGGTGAACCCCCCCCCCCCCCGCAGCCCCCCGGAGGCTTCAGGGACCTTCAGGAGGCTTCTCTGAAGCCTCCGAAGGGCAAAAATCCAACCCTACAAGCAAACCAGAAGTCACTTCCGGTTTGCTTGTAGGGTGGGTTTAAGCCCTCCGGAAGCTTCAAGGACCTTCAGATTTTTTGCATGTTTTTTTTTTGCCCTCCCAGGCTCCTATAAAGCCTCTGGAGCCTGGGGAGGGCGAAACAAGTATGCAAAAAATGGGGGGGGGGCTCTCATGCACTCATGCGTCATGGGGTGTGTGTCGCGCATTGCATTATGGGTGCACCCACGCACAACTCCCTTGCGCTCCCCCCTTATGGCACACGAGCCAAAAAATGTTCGCCATCGCTGCCCTATACAATTTCAGACAAGCGATTGTCCCATTTCTTTTTAAAAGCCTCAAGTGATGGAGCATCCACAACTTCTGGAGGCCACGCTGTTCCACTGGTTGATTGCCCTAACCATTGGAACATTTCTCCTTAGTTCCAGGTTGCTTCTCTCTTTGATTAGTTTCCATCCATTGTTTTTTGCCTTGCCTTCTGGTGTTTTGGAAAACAGTCTGACTCCCTTGTCTTTGTAGGAGCCCCTACAAAGAGAAAGTATGTCCTCTCTTCCCTCTACACCACTATGGCCACTCTGGGACTCTTCTTGCTTGCTTAGCAGCAGCTGGAAACAGCTGTTAGAGATGCTTCTCATTCTTCCAGGCACCTTTCAGGTTAGCAGGGAGTTATAACTTTATATATATATATGTATGTATGTATGTATGTATGTATGTATGTATGTATGTATGTATGTATGTTATATTTGTGCTGATAAATAAATAAAGGGAGACTAGTATAGATCTATTTCAAGCTATTTAGCTCTCATCAGCTAGCCATACCCTTGCTGGGAATCGAACCTGTGCTGTATTGCCTCTTAGGCAGATGTGTTAACCACTGAGCTACAGAGCTCGACTCCTTATCAGCGAAGCCAGGGTGAAAGGTATATATTTAAAGTCACAACCCCTGGTATGCCCAAATATGGGAGGAAGATCACTACTTCCGTTCGATTCCCAGCAAGGGTATGGCTAGCTGATGAGAGCTAAATAGCTTGAAATAGATCTATACTAGTCTCCCTTTATTTATTTATCAGCACAAATATAACAAATGTAACAAAAAGGCAACAGTAAAAAATATTGGGTTTCTGTCTGGATGGTCTCTTGTGACGAGCCGAAGGACAGAGAACGGACAGCTTCTCATGGAATCTGATTTGATTTTGGTCTCTCTCTGCACAGAGGCCAGGAAACTCTCCCTGGTGTCCAAGGTTCCTGTCTTGTCTTTGCAAATAATGCTCTTTAATTTGGGGCAAGAGGGAAAGACTGGACATTTGGGGACAGAGAATGAGCAGCTGGTGCTGTGGTCAGTGGAAGTGAACTCTCAGCTTAAAGCAGCAGCAGTGGGCTGTGAACGAGAATCTTGGGAAAAGCGATGGAAGAGAGGACCTGGGGATTGGGTGGTTTTGGCCGCAGTGTGAAAGTGGTTTGCTGTGGTCTCCTTGCAGGGAGGCTCTGTGATCCACTCTGCAGGCTCCAGTTTCCCTTCCTCGTCAAGGTTCTTTCCCGGCGGACAGAGTGCCAACAAGAGGAAAGCGGCGTTGCAGCAGCACAAGATGCTGCAAGCCCTTTTGGGTGTACGGTGGCATGACAAAGATGCAAAAGAGCTTGCACTGCAATCGTCTTTGATAGTTCTCTCTCTCCCTCCCTCTCTCCCTCTCCCTCTCTCCCTCTCTCCCTCTCTCTCTCTCTCTCTCTCTCACACACACACACGAATGAGAGGAGACAGTTTAGTAAGCATCTTTGAAAATGGTCTGCTTTGGTTTGATTACAAGATTGAAACATCCCTCTTCCTCTTCTTTTCTCTCTCCCCCTCTGTCCCTCCCTTTCTCTCTCCCCCCTTTCTCTCTGTCTCCCCCTTTCTGTCTCTCTTTCTCCCTCTCCTTCTCTCTCCTTCTTTCTCTCTCCCTGTGTCTTGCCCTTTCTCTCCGTTTCTCTCTCTCTCTGTTTCTCTCCCTCATGTTTTCCCTTCCTCTTTCTCTCTATACAGTGCGCGCACGTACACACACACACAGACACAGTATGCACCCAACAATATGTATGTGTACATGTGGATATACACTATATTGCCAAAAGTATTCGCTCACCTGCCTTTACTCGCATATGAACTTACAGTATTTAACCTGTGATTGTGTCTTCCCGACTGAATTGCTGTTAGTATTTGTTTCCCCTTTGGATTCACTGCTGAGTCACTGACACTGCATTAGTGCCCATAATGTGGCTAGATATTTCCTTAGTCTACTCCATGCTTCATTCATTTTTATTATCCTACTGATGCATATCAGTTATAACATGACTTCTCCAAATTAATGACTTTTTTCCTTATTCTTTGTGCTAATTGTAGTTAGTCTGGATTTTATCAGACTGATTTTCATTTATCTGTTCTGTATTAATATGAGTATTGGGTAGAGAATTTGTAACAACATCCATTAGACATCAGTCAGCAGAGATCTGGAGCAAGTGGCATGTCATATGGGAAGGCATGGGGCAGGCAGAGGTTGAGGGGAGCAGGTAATCCTGCAAGTAGCTCGGTTCTATGGTATCTAAAGCTTTAAAGGCAATAAACCAGGAAACTTGAATTACATCTGAACATCTATTGGGAGCCAATATAAGTTCATATGCAAGTAAAGGCAGGTGAGCGAATACTTTTGGCAATATAGTGTATGTGTGGATACACATACGCCCCAGTGGTGGGTTGCAGGCGGTACACTCTGGTACAGTGCTCCTTACCTGTCTTTAAAGTCTTCGGCACCCCCGTGCACACGCAAGGCACATACAGCACCTGCATGACACTCTGGCGAGCAACTGGAGCGTTGCGGAGGTGTCGATGTGCACTGCACACAACCATGTGCATGACTCTGGGCCCTTTCCAACCATACCGGTTGGAACAGGATCCGGAACCCACTACTGATACACCCCTCTGTATGCATGCATGTATGTTAAAGGGATGGATATAAACCTGCAAGTATTGCTTCCATTATCTGTGAGGAAAGACCGAAAGAGTTGACGAAGGGATGGGGCCATGAGAGGCTCTGGAAGAAGGACTGGCCATTTGTTTCTGGCCACGAGAGTAGATCTTGGCAGAAAAGGAACATGGAGGAAAAGGGAAGATGGGAAGGAAACCGGAGTGAAAGATTGAATGACTGCAGGTTGAAGGAAGCATCAGCCGTGAATGAAGAATAGATGACGCTCTCCCAGCAGAATTAGCAGAAATTGGAGGCAAAGAAAGCAGCTGCCAAGCTGTTTGGAAGAGAATGAAAAGATTTAATGTCGCTGAAGGGCCAGAAAAGTTGTGGAATACACTAATCGGGAGCATGGAAGAGGTTACTATTCTGTTTCTCTCAAAATAAGCCCTCCCAAGGATAATAAGCCCAATTGGGCTTTTGAGCGCATGCGCTAAAATAAGCCCTCCCTGAAAACACTGCAACATGGCAGCAGCCATGAGGTGACCCCACTCGCCGCCTCCTGCACCTCAAAAATAATACGACCTCCCCAAAAATAAGGCCAAGTGCTTATTTCGGAGGTCAAAAGAAAATAAGACCCTGCCTTATTTTTGGGGAAACACGGTAGCAAATGATGAAACAGAAGAGGCAGAAAGAAGAAAAAAAGGCAAATAAAAGGAAGAGCTGCAGACATTGGAATGGATAGGAGAAAAATATTCAATAGTTTATAGATAGAAAGCTTTGGTGTTAGAACTGGATTGGTTGGGCATATGAATATTGTATATAGGAAGTCCTCAATTACCACAATTGAGCCCAAAATTTCTGCTGTTAAGCAAGACATTTGTCAAGTCAATTTTGCCCCATTTTGCAACCTTTCTTGCCACAGTTGTTAAGTGAAACACCACAATTGATGAGTTAGTAACTCTGTTATTAAGTGAGTCCGGCTTCCTCATGGACTTCGCTTGGCAGAAGGTCGCAAAAAGGGATCACGTGACCTTGAGACGCAGCAACAGTCATAAGTATGAGCCAATCATCTGAATTTTGATCATGTGACCACAGGGAGGCTGCAACGGTTGTAACTGTGAAAAACAGTCATAAGTCACTTTTCATTGCCATTGTAACTTTGAAACATCACTAAATGAACTGTTGTAAGTCAAGGACTACCTGTGTATAAAATGCCATTTTATCTAAGAGCCCAAATTACTTGCAATAACTTTTACATAGATTGACCAATGTAGGAGGAAAATTCAGAGATGGAGTGGGTTGTGATCAACAGGAAAAAGAGAGTGAATTTGAAAGTTACCTACAAAGAGCAAAAAACTAGAGTAAGTACATTAATCTTTGGGACTTAGTGTAGGATGTTTACTGTTGTGGCCCAGCAGGAGCTGTTGGAGCTGCCACCAGATTCCGACAGCGAGGGGCCCTATGAGTCGGCTCTGGAGGATGTGGAGGACCCTGGACAGGGTTCCGACTCCGAGCAGGGTGCAGAGAGGCTGGTTGGCCACCAGGAGGCACCTGAGCCTTGGACCAGTGGGGAGGGGGCAAGGGAGAATGAGCTGGATGCCAGTAGTGAGTTGTTCCTGGATGCACGCCATCGAAGAGCTACTAGGTGTCAGGAACAATTGCACAGTTACAGGAGGTAATTGCACTCAGCTGGTGGTCATTAGGCTCCTCTCCAGACTATAAAAAGACTCGTTGTGCACACAGCCCTCTGTGCAGAAGTCAACGCAGGATTGAATGTCGGAGGACATTACTGTGAGCTTGGCAGGCTGGATTGCTGCTGAGCCTTATCTGTGTTTATTGCTGCCCAAGCTTGTCTGTGCCGGTTTGCTGCCAAGGACCTGTCTGTCTGTTAATTAAATGCCGTAACTTATCTCTGGCTTGGAGTGTGTGTTGGTGTGGGATGAGGGGGGTCGGAACAGTTTACTAATGATGGGAAACCGGAGAGGTAAATTTTAAGATGTGCAAATGCGGATTGAAGGATTACCGTATTTTTCAGACTATAAGACACATCAGAGTATAAGACGCACCAAGATTTTGAGGAGGTAAATTAAAAAAAAGTTTTTGCACTCTGCAGGCCTCCCAAACCCTCTGCATATCTCATTTTCTGTGAAAAACAGGGCACGCATAGAGTTTGAGAGGCCTGCAAAGTGCTCCTGGGGGCTGGGCGGGGGGGGGGGGGCAAAAGCGAGTAAAAAATTGCCCTTTTTCGCTCATTTTTGCCCTCCTAAGCCCCCAGGAGCACTTTGCAGGCCTCCCAAACCCTCTGCACGTCCATTTTTGCTAAGAGAGAGAAAGTTCGGGAGGCCAAAACTGCTGTATTCAGTGTATAAGATGCACCCAGATTTTCAGCCTCTTTTGGAGGGAAAAGGTGCGTTTTATAATAAATAAAAAAATGGTATATAGGAAACCTGGTTGGTTGCAAGAAATAGATGTTTGCGGGGGGGGGGGATGAAGCCTTTGCCCATTTTATGATAGGGAAAGTGAGAATTGGGAATGTCAGGTGTCCCATAAAAGGGAGTTGACTGTCATGGGAATGTGTTCCTGAAGAAGGCTGTGTGGAAGAACCAGAAGAGGAGCAGTCAAAAGTGAAGGGCGCTGAATGAATAAGGGTTGAAAGAAAAGCACGTCTCCAAAGGAGCTACATTGAGATGCTTTGATCACATGCAGAGGACAGAAAAGTCACCAGACAAATGGACGAAAGAGTGAATGAATCAAGAGGAGAGGGAAGATGGAGCAAGTGGTGTTTGGGGTAGATCAGAGTTTGAGAAAGAATTCAGAAATTTAAGGAGCAAAAGACAAGGAATGGAAGCAGTGAATGAATATGGAGGAACCTGTTGTTGTGGTCCTCCAGCAGCCTATGGAGCTTGCAGCAGAGTTGGACAGTGAGGAGGTTGGTGAGGAACATGGAGCAGTCCTGGAGTCTGGGGAAGGCTCTTTCTTGGAAGGAATTTTGAGAGTTTGGGGAAAGAAGAATTTGGTGGTGTGAGAACACGGCTAAAAATATGTTAAAATAGCAGTAGACTTATATACCGCTTCATAGGCCTTTCAGGCCTCTCTAAGCGGTTTACAGAGAGTCAGCATATTGCCCCCAACAATCTGGGTCCTCATTTTACCCACCTCGGAAGGATGGAAGGCTGAGTCAACCCTGAGCCGGTGAGATTTGAACCGCTGACCTGCTGATCTAGCAGTAGCCTGCAGTGCTGCATTTAACCACTGTGCCACCTTGGCTCTTTGATTTCAAAACATATCCTTATAATCATGTGAATCAGTCTGGATATTTCTTTGTGGGCCATTTTTCTCTGAGGCCTGTTTCATTCTAAGAACTCCATTAATTTCACCCCAAAATAGGCTACTTTTTCATGCGGGTGGGGGCTTTTCTTAACTCCCCCTCCCAACCAGTGGTGAGATTCAAATAATGTAACCCCGGTTCTCTGCCCTAGTGACCGGCGAGTAGGCGTGTCTGGGTGGGCATGTGACTGGGTGAGTGTGGCCAACTCAACTTCACTACGCCTCACCCAGCCTCTCCCTGCCATGCCTGGCTATGCCTCACCCCTCCGCTCCCAGCCGATCCTTGTCAGGCCTAGCTACTAGCCCTGCCGCCCAGCTGAGTGAGTGGTTGGGTGTCCGGGTGAACGGCCGGGCAGTGAAGCGAGGAGTGGCTAGGAGAGGAGGGGCGAGATGGCGCCAGGTGTGGGGAGGGGAGGCACACTATTCAGCTGGTTCGCAGAACTGCACAAAAAGTTAGCAACTGAATCTACTGAACCTGTGTAAACCTATTATTATTATTATCATCACAACAACAGAATTGTATCACAGCAGCCAGTTGTTTCGCCGGATTTGGCATTGATTACTAGTCGGGCCTCACCCAGGGGCCTAGGACGTCGTAACTATTTTTGTAATATGCGTACAGATCCAAGCAGTGCGGCTTTTTGCAATTGACTGATGGAGATTTTATCAATTTTTAACTGTTTTAAATATAATTCCAGTGCTTTTGGATTAGCACCCAGTGTGCCAATTACCACTGGAATTACCACTGCTGGTTTGTGCCATAATCGTTGAATTTCAAGTTTTAAGTCCTGGTATTTCGCGATTTTTTCATGTTCCTTCTCAGCGACCCTGCTATCACCTGGCATTGCAATGTCTATGATTGTAACCTTGTTTTTCTCAACCAGTGTGATGTCTGGTGTATTATGTACCAGTATTTTGTCTGTTTGTATGCGAAAATCCCACAAGATCTTGACCATCTGATTTTCGGTGACTTTTTCAGGCTTATGTTCCCACCAGTTCGTTGCTGTTTTAATATTATAATTTTTGCACAAATTCCAATGAATCATTTGTACTACTGAATTGTGATGATGATGATGATGATGATGATGATGATGATGATGATGATGATGATGATGATGATTAGCCACTAAATTCCTCCCAAAAATACATTTTTTTAAAAATCCCAGCACGAGCAATTTTGAGATTCTGCTGTAGGCATTTGGGCAGTGTTTCCATTCTTCAAGTAGAGTGTAGAATTCCATTGGATGGCAGTGAAATTCTCTCACTGGCCCGTCCTATTTTTAAGTCTTTTGAAAATTTTAGAAACAAAACAAAAAGATTGACAACTGAGCAGAGTTTAGCTTGGCTATCAAAGAAAAAAACAAAAAAACAATTACGAGAGATATGAGAATGAGAATTCCTTCTTTGGACACCCCACCCCCCCCATTTTAACATTTTATGGGCGGAGTGTAAGAGCTATCATGGGTGGGAACAATGGTGAGTGGGCGGGGCTAGATAAAGCCAGCATTTACCAAGGTTTTGCGATTCAGTTGGGATTATCTTTTTTCAAAAGTCATAATAAATCTTACGCTACCATTTTTGGGTGTGTCTCTGCCTCAGATTTTGGTGGCACCATTGCCTCGTAGGCCAAAAAGAAATGAAACCTTTTCCAGTTTGGAGACATTCATTGCTGCCCTGCTTTGAGAGGTTGTTTTCGCAGATACGTGCACAAAATGTTGGCTCTTCCAAAATATTCTAACTCTTTCTTTCCTCCTGTTTATTTTGCAGGTATTCCTTTGGTAAGTGAATATAACTCAGAGCATCGCAAATAGTTGTTTTTTTCAATGCACTTTTCGGGTATGTAATCTTTTTTTAAATTACTCTCTTTTTTCCCTTCCTTTCTAGAAGCAGGTATGCCTGTGCCTTAAAGGCCCTAGTTGTCAGATTTTCTAAAGATGCCCTAATTGAATCATAATTATCGAGTCAAGTTTTTAATACAAAACCAGTGATTTATTAGGAGCTCCATTAGGCAAGTTCTGTTCGCAGTCAAGCCTGTGCTTTCTTTGATTTATTTCTGAACTTTCCCCTATTCCTTCCCTCCCCTCAGTCTGTGTCATAATCTGAGATCCGACTCCAGCCAACAGTATGCGTGGAATGTATTCCCCCTCCCTGTCTCCCATGAAAACGCGGGGAGTTGACGGTTCACCGACAAATGTGCACCCAACAAAAGCCCGCCGTCAAAAGCGTGGCGAGAAAACCGCAAGGTCGAAATCGCACTTACAGAAGCGCACCAATGAAAGCGCGCCATCAACAAACAACACAAAACAACGTAATAACAACGTAATAACCCTAACCCTAAACCTAACCCTAAACCTAACCCTAACCCTAACTCTTACCTTAACCCTAATCTCGCTTTTGTGGGCGCGGTTTTGTCGGCGCTCTTTTGTGGAAGCACTTTTGACGTCGCAGTTTTCTCGCCGCGGTTTTGTTGGTGCGCCTTTGTCGGGCGTGCATTTGACGGGTCACGGGAGTTGACACTAGTTCCGTGACGGTGAACCCAGAGCCTTCTCTACGGGCACGCAAGCCATCACCTTAGCTCAGCTCCACCACACATGCGCATGCGCCTCCCACTGGCTAGCTGGTTTTACGCTCTCTGCCGTGCACGCGCAGGGGCGTGGCAAATGCAGGAGATGCGCCTGCATGCACAGGGGGTTCACGTACGCATATGCGGGGGGGGGAGCCCATTTAGGTCCCAGGAGACTGCAGGGAGGCCAATTAGGCCCAAAATGGATCGCAGGGGGGGGTTGCATGCACATATGCAGGGGGAGCGCGGGGGTCATGTGTGCATGCACAAGGGGTGGGGCATGGAGGTGGGGTGTCACATGCATATTGCATTATGGGTGCGGGTGCATGAGCTGTCTCGCCCGCATATGCACACTTTCGGCTCACGGACAACAAGAAGATTTGCCATCACTGCCCTAGTTTCTTATGCTGCCTCCAAGCCCTGCTAGGGTTAGGGTTAGGCACTTTCAGACGGTGTTCCACAAGACTTTAAAAAAAAAATCCACTCAGATGGAGACAATTTGCTAACACTCGAGCTTTGCCTCTTGACCACAGGCAGAATGAGAATTTCGTTTTTCTTTTCTAACTAGCAGGTTCCATGCAGGGTGGATGAAAATCGATTTTAAAAAATAATAATCAAAAAATTATATCTTTTATAAATTTTCTCAATTTCATTTTAATAAAATGGAGACTCTAGAAAGAGTGCAGAGAAGAGCAACCAAGATGATTAGGGGACTGGAGGCTAAAAATATGAAGAACGGTTGCAGGAACTGGGAATGTCTAGTTTAATGAAAAGAAGAACCAGAGGAGACATGATAGCAGTCTTCCAAAATCTCAGGGGCTGCCACAAAGAAGAGGGAGTCAAACTATTCTCCAAAGCAACTGAGGGCAGGACAAGAAGCAATAGGTGGAAACTAATCAAGGAGAGAAGCAACTTAGAACTGAGGAGAAATTTCCTGACAGTTGGAACAACTAATCAGTGGAACAGAAGTTGCCTCTAGAAGTTGTGAATGCTCCAACACTGGAAGTCTTTAAGAAGATGTTGAATAGTCATTTGTCTGAAACGGTATAGAGTTTCCTGCCTAGGCAGGGGGTTGTACTAGAAGACCTCCAAGATCCCTTCCAACCCTGCTATTGTATTGTATTGTGTATTATTAAAATGCTTTTGGGGTAAAAAGTTAGTTTTCTATTTGATATATTAATAATTTAGTTTATTCCGCATGATATGGAACATAGTTAAGGAAATATGAGGCTGCATAGTCTGCAATATTTAAAGACCACCTGTCATTTCAGGTCCATCCTGGCAGCGCCTGTTAGCGGGCATCCACTCACCTTCTGCCTGCCATGTCCCTCACCTTGTTGTGTCAATGCCACATTGAAATGAATGGGACTGTTGGTGAGTCAACAGTAGGTCAGAGGAGGAGCCACTGCGGGATAGAGATGACAGTTGCGCTTTCCACTGCCTTAAAAAAGTTCAAAACATTCTTTTTTAAAAAATTGAGTTTTTTTATTTTTCCATTTTCATAACGTATAAGTATCTTTATTGTCATTGTACTTAAATACAATGAAATTGGTATAATCACATGTATACTATTACATAGCCAACATCATATTGTATTATTATATGCTTACATCAATTCACTTTACCATCAACTCCCAAAAACAATTATTGGCTCTTCTGCTCTCCATACACCATATTTGTACCTTATCCATCACTTTCTTCTCCCTCTCTCCTCCCTCTCCCAGCTCCTTTCTTCCCTCTGTCATCCTTCTCTCCTTCCCCTTCCTCTCTCCTTCTCTCTCCCCTTTCCACTCCTCCTTTCTCTCCTCCTCTTCTCCCCTGCCCTCTCTCCTATCCCTCTCTTCTTCCCTTACCTCTCTCCTCTACTTCACACTCTTCATCTCATTTACTTGGTGTATTTCAGCTTCTGAGCAAGCTCCATTTTATGTTGATGGTATTTATAATTCCTTTTCAGTATACATATTTAATTTTGACATATATCTTCCTCCTTTAAAAAAAATAGAACAAAAAAGTATACATATTTAATCATTGTACTTTGAAAAAAGTTCAAAACAAGTTCAAGACCCATCTCATCCTGGGCACCTTTTTTTTTTTAACTATTACCATCTGGCAGCCGGTACAGGACAATAAAAACAAGGACAAATAGGCTGAAAAACAGCTTCTATCCCAGGGCAGTAACTATATTGAATTCTATTGTATAGTGCAATATTAATGCAATGTCAGGGGTTTTCAGTTCAATTGTATAGGATGTGAAGGATGTGTCTTTGTGTTTTATTTTTGTGGTTATAATGTACACTGAAGATGACATTTAATTTCATTGTACGAGGTGCAAGGACAATAAAGTAAACTAACTAAATGACAGTAAAGTAAACTAACTAACTAAAAAATTGAAGTGGTTGAATGCCATTTTTAACAAGTGCCTCAGTGCTTCTCAACTGAACTGTCCAAAACATGGTCACACAAAAGATGTGATTCTGAGCTTTTGTGTGTGTGTGTGTGGGGGGGAGACAACAAAATCAAGAGTGACACAGGGTGTGAAAATGTACAGGCAATCCTTGACACATGACCACAGCTGGGAGCAGGATTTCCCAAGGTGGTTGTTAAATGAGTTGCCCCTGAGTTTTTTATTTCTTTTTTTGCCATGGTTGTTAAGTGAATCCTGTGGTCATTAAGTGAATCCCACTGACTTTGCTTGTTGGAACCCAGCTGGGAAGGTCTTGAATAGTAACCACATGCTGTAACCATTGTAAATATATGCCAGTTGCCAAGGGCCCAAATTTGGATCAGGTGACAGTGGGAGTTTCATGAGTGAGGACTGGTCGTAAGTCTCTGTCTTCAGGGCCAATATAACTTTATAACAATATACGTAACCTCCACGGCTAATCTCCAACCCTCAAAACTCTATAGCCTCATTTCTGCCAATTCCTTTTTCTAAACATTCCAATCCCAAATAAATCTAATTGGATCTGCTTCCTTAAGCGTGACCTGAAATGAACTCAGACAAAACCAGTTTGTATCCCGCTATCCTTATCCAAATTCTTTCCATTCTGATCAGACATACAAATTTAACACATAGTTAGAACCAGTGGAGAAGGTTTTTCCTTTTGAACTCATGATACGGTGTCTTCTGACTGTTTAGTATTTATTTTTGCATTGCACACAGAGCGCGCCTCTGAGCCTCTAACAGATTAACAGAGTTGGAAGGGACCTTGTAGGTCATCTAGTCCAACCCCTCCAAACAAGCAGGAGACCCTACACCATTTCTGACAGATGGCAGTACAGTCTCTTCCTGAAAGCTTCCAGTGATGAAACTCCCACAACTTCCGAAGGAATTTCTGTTCCATGGATGGATTGGTCTCACTGTCAGAAAATTTCTCCTTATTTCCAGGTTGAATCTCTCCTTGATCAGTTTCCATCCATTATTCCTTGTTTTTGGTTTTTTGGTTTTTGGTTTTATTGGGATTTATATGCCGCCCTTTTCCCTGAGGGGACTCAGGGCGGCTTACAACCACAGGGGAGGGGAAGTGCAAGGTCAAAACAAAACAATTAGTGAACAAAAGAAAATTAATAAAACACAACTTTCATTCAGCAATCAAACACTCGGGCGGGTAATTGGAAACCTATTCCCAGGCCTGCTGGGAGAGCCAGATCTTGAGGGCTGCGCGGAAGGTCTGGATCGTGGTGAGGGTGCGGATCTCCATGGGGAGCTCGTTCCATAGGGTCGGGGCAGCAGCAGAGAAGGCTCTCCTCCGTGTGGTCGCCAGTCGGCATTGACTGGCTGATGGAGTTCGGAGGAGGCCTAGTCTGTGCGATCTAATTGGTCGATTTAGGGAGGTAATCGGCAGAAGGCGGTCTCTCAAGTACCCAGATCCACTACCATGGAGTGCTTTAAAGGTGGTCATTAGTATCCTGAAGCGCACCCGGAGACCAACAGGTAGCCAGTGCAGCTCGCGGAGGACAGGTGTAACGTGGGCGAACCGAGGTGCGCCCACTATCACTCGCGCGGCTGCATTTTGGACTAGCTGTAGTCGCCGGATGCACTTCAGGGGCAACCCCATGTAGAGCCCATTGCAGTATTCCAGTCTAGAGATCACGAGGGCTCGAGTGACTGTTGTGAGGGCCCCCCGATCTAGGTAGGGCCGCAACTGGCGGACCAGGCGAACCTGGGCAAATGCCCCCCTGGTCACAGCTGACAGCTGTGGCCTTCGGGTGCTTGTCTGGCCTTCGGGTGCTTTGGAAAATAGCTTGACCCCCCACCCCTCTTTGTCAGCCGTCAAATATTCGAAGATGCTCTCATGTCTCCTCTGGTCTTTCTCTTCACTAGACTAGCCATGCCCAGTTCCTGCAACCTTTCATCGTATGTTTTAGCCTCCAGTCCCCTCATCATCCTGGTTGCTCTTTTCTGGACTCTTTCTAGAGTCTCAACATCTTTTTTGTAGTGTGGTGACCAAAACTGGATGCAGTACTCTAGATGTGGTCTTACTAAGGTTTTATAGATTGGTATTAGTACCTCACTTGAACAGTTTCCATCCATTATTCCTTGTCTGGCCTTCGAGTGCTTTGGAAAACAGCTGGAGCACCTCCTCTCTGTGGCAGCCCTTCAAAGATTGGAAGATGCTCTCATGTCTCCCCTGGTCCTTCTCTTCACTAAACTAGCCATGCCCAGGTTCTTTATATGTTTGAGCCTCCAGTCCCCTAATCATCTTGGTTGCTCTTCTTTGCACTATTTCCGAGTCGCAACATCTTTTTTGTAGTGTGGTGACCAAAACTGGATGTAGTATTCTAGGTGTGGTCTTACTAAGACTTCATAGAGAGGGATTAGTACCTCCCTTTGTATCCCTCTGTTAATGCAATTTAGGATTGCATTGGCTTTTTTTTTGGCCGCTGTAGCAACACACTGCTGGTTCATATTTAAAGGCATACCGGTTTCCTCATATATGTGGCATGCTGGCTTCTTCAGGTTTGTGTCATCCAGATGAGTTGATTGAAAGACATGGTGGAGGCCAGCACATCTGCAGGAGTACAGGCTGCTCTGAAGAGCTTTATTGAGCCTTCTAAGAAAAGATCTGGGCTCCAATTCTCCCTTAGCTAAAAAGCAGGCAATGTTTTTTCCCCCTTCTTTTATTCTTTTTTTTTGGGTGGGGGGATGTAGCTCCTGAATTGGGATGAATCAAATGAAAAGACCGTGAGCTGCTTTGTCTATTTATTTATTTATTTATTTGCTGAGGAATGTCAGAAGCCCAGAATACAGTATTTATTTATTTTAGTTCTATTAAAACTGTGGAGCTATGACATTTTGTTGTCCTCTGTTTGTTGTTATCCAAAAGCATTTAAACATTGCTGAGCTTTGCACAAAATCCCACTCCATACTTAGTAGCTTTCACTTCAAAGAATTGTCTTAACATTTCCTGCAGCGATCTTTTGTATGTGCCAAAGGCTTCCTGTCTCCCCCCCCTCATATAAAAGGGGGGGAAACAGCCTGGGGGCTGGCTCTCACTTCAAACCAAAAGAGCCGATATAAATAGCATCTTAAAAAGTTTCGTAACAAAAAAAAAAATCTTAAGATAGACGCACATGCACATCAGGGCATAAAACAGTAAGGAATTGTATAAAAATAATAATTTCTAGATTAGTTTGCCGTGCTACTAACTTTGCAGAGGGTTGCGGGGGAAAAAAATCAAGAGGTATGATTGAAGTCCTGTATTTTTTTTTAATGTGCACACAACACCTGTTAAGATCCAACTGGAAATAAGGAGGAATTTTCAAATGGTGAGAATTATTAAAGAGTAGCCTGCCCCTCTGAGTTGTGGGTGCCCCATCACTGAAAGTTTTCAAGAAGAGGCTGGACAGCCATTTGTCCGGAATGGTATAGGATCTCCTGCTTGAGCAGAGGGTTGGACTAGAAGACCTCCAAGGTCCCTTCCAGCCTTGTGATTCTGTGGATCTAGAATGGTGATTTATTCCTTGGCTCTCCTCTTCCGCCCTTATCTGGTAAGAGACCTGTAGGACTTCCATATCTGAGTTGCAATACCTGTAAAGCCACTAGATGGTAGGAGAGAGCTGGATGTTTCTGTGAACCTTTGATGCCACCCAATGTGCCTGGATAGTTCTACAGCTCATGCGTGAGAACTTTATGCAAAGTTAACATTAATCTTCGATTATTGAAGACATTCTCTTTGTGAGTGTGCAGTGGGAAGTTTACAGTCACAAGGTATTAATCATATATATATATATATGTGTGTGTGTGTGTGTGTGTGTGTGTGTGTGTGTGTGTGTGTGTGTATGTTCCAGTATAATTCTGGGATGCCTCAAGCACACCCTCAGGATGTGTGTTCTGTTAAGACACAGCCTGTTGTGCCTTAAAATGGCTCTTCTGTACAGCGCAGTAGAGTTGCCATGGTAACGGCTTCACAGTACTCCACAAGGGGGCTCCCTCTGGTAAGGGGGAAAATCCAACATTAGAAATTGCATTTGATCTGGACATTTCCACCCTATAAATAAATAGCCGGGCAATGCCGGGTTATCAACGATTGTATCCTAAAATGAAAGCAAGGTGGAAAGTATCACAATTGTTTGAAGGGACTACGGAGAGCATGTTGTGTTTAGATATGTTCTTGTAGGTTTCCGTGGCTGCTCTTCTGGGTGTCCCCCCCCCCCCCCCCGGTCCGATATAAATGGATCGAGAGAAGCCGAAATACTGCCCCAAAATGAAAGGCTCTCACTGGCATTTAATGCAGGGCCAGGAAAGTCAAGAAAACACAGAATGCCCAATAATGCAATTTAAAAGAATGAATGAAAAATGCTTGGTTTTCGTTTACTCACTTGTCTCAGTGAGGCCATTTATTTTTTTTAGTTTATTTTTTTTACAATTTTTTTTTACAATTCTACAATTGATTTTCTGGGATCGCTTGAAGGGTTTAAAATACCAAGATTTAAAAAAAAGCTCCTCTTTCTCCAAACATGCAAATCTTTCTTTGCATATTTTTCTTGGATGGTGGGGGCCTGCTTTCTCTGCCCCTCCCCATTGGACCATGGCTAGGAATCATGGATCTTGGAGTACCTCTCAAGCAGCTGGACTCTCATTTGCCTCAGCTGTAGACAAAAGTACAGGGAACGTGGTATTTAAAATAGATTTTTTTAAAAAGTATTATGAAGGAGAAAAGAAATGGATGCTAATGGAGCCTGCAGGAGAATGATCACCATCAGCCTTGGGCAATAGAGTCACTTTAGGGTATTGTTAGAACTTAGCCATTATAACTAACTATAATACGTGGCTTATGGCTGAGCATATTCTGTGAATTGTGATTAAGCAGCGGCTTAATAGGTTATGAAGGTCAAAGCTAACGCCTCCATCCTTGTGGATCACCAGAGCATTCTGTGCTGGACTGGACAAAAGCAGGTTATGTGGCTGGAGTTTTGGGGTTTGATGATTGAAGGGCCTACTTTTGTGAATTAAGCCTTCCTTCCTTCCCTTTCCTTCTCCCTTCCCTCCCTCCCTTCCTTCCAGGGGTGGGTTTCGGCAGGCACTACTGCTGGTTCGCTCGTGTGCATGCTTTGTGCGTGTGCACGCATGCGCAGTGCAATTAAAGTTGAGAACTGAAACTGAAAAACAAGATGACAGCACCGACTGCGCCACCAAGGGAACAGGTTCAGGGGCGTGGCAGGCCTGGATCGCTGCCAGTTCCAGCGACCCAGCCCGCAAACAACTACTGGTTTGGCTGAACTGGTCCTAACTGGTAGCAACCCACCACTGCTTCCTTTCTTCTTTCTTTCCCTTCCTTTCCTTTCCTTCCTTTCCCTTCCCTTCCCCTTTCCTTTCCATTCTCCTTTCTTTTCTTTCCATTCTTTTTTCTTTCCTTTCCTTCCCCTTCCTTCCCCTTCCCTTTCCCCTTCCTTTCTCCTTCCTTTCCTTTCCTTTCCTTCCCTCCTCCCTCCCTCCCTTGTTCTTCCTCCCTCCCTCCCTTGCCCTTCCCTCCTTCCCTCCCTTGTTCTTCCCTTCCACTCACCTTCCCTCCCTCCCCTCGCTCATTCCCTCCCTCCTTTGGTTGGAAGGGATCGGTCTCCTGGTCCAATCCTCTGACCCTGGATTATTTCAGACAAATGGCTGTCCACTCTCTTCCTGAAATCCTACAGTGTTGGAGCATCCACAACTTCTGAAGGAGGCTCTTCCACTGGTTAATTGCTTTCATTATCAGGAAATTTCTCCTTGATTCCAGGATGGATAAATTTAAAGAGGAAGACTCTCTGTTAAGCGCTGAATGATAGGCAGTGCCTCCTACTACACTGATAGTCCCTATGTATTTTGTAGTCTTCAGGGGTGCGTGTAAGGCTTTTGGGGGGGAGGGGTGTTTGAGTGCTGGGGGAGGGTTTCCGCTGCTTTGGTTTTTGTAAAGGGCTCATGGCCTCGAGACAAGACTCCCTCTGCAGTGGCATCCATTGCCCAAAGCTGCAGCTAAATAGGTTTGTCACGCTTGGTTGCGCTGGGCTGCCCTGCCCCGTCCCCTGCAACCCGGTTTCCTCCGAGTGAGACCCTCTCGGGGGCCCAGAGAAGGAGCTTAACAAAAAGCACCTGTTTCAGAGGTTGCTTCAGCAGCTGTTGGCAGCATTTGGTGACTTCCCGACTCGGCTGGGTCGTGAGAACGCTTCCACCACCTTGAGAATTGCCACTGTTGTTGATTCTAGATAGTCATGCTCACCTGGGCTTCGCTTTGCATCATTTTAGGGCAGGAATTATGGCCTTTTCATGACTTGTGGACTTCAATTCCCAGAACAAGCAATCCTGTCTTGAGTTATGACCATAATGGAGCCTGCCATACTGGAGACAAAAACATACGATGGACGGTTGCAGGAACAGGGCACGGCTAGTCTAGTGAAGAGAAGGACCAGGGGAGACGTAATAGCAGTCTTCTAATATTTGAGGTGCTGCCACAGAGAGGAGGGGGTCAAGTTATTCTCCAAAGCACCTGAAGGCCAGAGAAGGAATAATGGATGGAAACTGAACAAGGAGAGATTCAACCTGGAAATAAGGAGGAACCATCTGACAGTGAGAACAATCCACCCATGGAATAGAAGTTGCCTTCGGAAGTTGTGGAGGCTTTCAAGAAGAGATTGGACTGCCATCTGTCAGAAATGGTGTAGGGTCTCCTGCTTGCTCGGGGAGGGGTTGGACTAGATGACCTACAAGGTCCCTTCCAACTCTGTTAATCTGTTAAATCCTGCCCATCAGCGACATAACTCAGGACAGTTGTAAATTTGGCCAGTCACGTGACTGACTCGATTGTACAATTTTTCTTTTATTTGCAGTTGTCATTAAGTGGCCACTTCACTGCTCAGCCAAACTGCATGGTTGTAGCTGCGATTTTAGCTTTTCTGACATCCCCACCCCACTGCTGTAGAGCCCCTCTTGCAGCCTCTCATGCAGAATCTCTTCCTGAAAACCCCTTGGAGGTTTGGGATGTTCTTCAATTCAAGAATTTCGAGGGGGGTGGGATGGGGTGAGGGGGGGCATTTCTGAGTCAATGGTTCTGCTTTTTCAGGCACGGCTGAGAAATCTCCCTCTGCCCTCCAGGCTGCAATATTCAATTTATTTTCTGAGCCATCGCTTTGCCTCCCATCTGTTTGTGATGGAGGCAGATGTGGCGGGATGCCAGCCTGAGTGCACAGCCGTGTTGCACCAGCGCTGTGAATCAGGTGCCCTGGGTGACCTTTGACACTCCCTGCTCTTAAAAGCTTCCCCTGAAAAGGCTTACTGGGGGGTTTAAATAGCCCAATCGAAAGTTTTTGCTCAAACCAATTTCCCTGCCTTGCAAGGACCAGAAAGTAGAGCCTGTAGCCACATGGCATTCGGTCACCACTTGACTTCAGCAGTGCACGCATGGCCCTTAATTTTCTCCAAAAGTGCCTTTGCCCAATAGAGGGCAGAGTCTTATATTTTCTACCTAATTTATACTCTTGGCATTATACTCCCAGTTTCATTTGACAGAAGCTTTGGAGGTTAATGTAATTGGCTGCTCTGGACCCTTGGCTCAGATTTCTTGCTGGATCTCAAGGTTGAATTTGCGTTTATTGGCTCTCATTCAAAACATCTGTGCAGGAGTGACACTGTCATTGCTCTAGGCCAGGGGTGTCCAAACTTGGGAACTTTTAAGACTTATGGACTTCAATGCTGACTGGGGAATTCTGGGAGTTGAAGTCCACAAGTCTTAAAAGTTCCCAAGTTTGGACACCCCTGCTCTAGGCCTTCTCACCTTTGCCATAATATCCTGGGGCTTAATTAGCGGTGCTGATGGGAACTGTTTTATCCCCACGCATCACTTGGGAGGAACCTGCTTAAAGACAAAGAAACATAGAACCAAAGGAAAAGAGATTCAAGTATGTCAGAGTTTGTTGCGGCAATTGCATCCAGAAAGCAAACACGGGGAACTGATTCAGCAGGATTCATTAACTTCTCTATATGTAATATAACACATGAAATAAGTATACAATACCCAAACAGGTTTTCCCAATGTGGTAGCAAATATAAGCAAACACAAGAAGAGGAGAGAACAGTTTCAATTTCAGTTCAGAGCAGCAGACTAGTTTTAAGCTCAGCACAGACTCAGAGCTCCAGAGCTAAGCCACGCCCAGGTTCCAAACTGTTTCAGCTCCCATTGGCTGCCCTTGTTACTAAGCCCTATTCCAGTTCATGAATACTACACTGACAAAGTAGCCAGTAGGTCTGATTTAAAATGTTCAGGGTCTATCATTAAGCCCAAGAGAAGCCCAAGATCTGAACTGGTCTAAAGACCAGAGGTTTAGTTTTCTGAGCTTTCCGACTTGTGCTGGTGCCTATCCTCAGGGAACTTCTCTCTACCAGAATGTGAGCTTTCGGCTATTCTATGCCTAGAATCTATGTGGTACCTGGTTGTGTGTGGCTTTTTTGTTATTGACAGCCGGCTGTTAACTCGTTGGCTGTTGTTTCCTTGGGCTGCCAAGTCCTCGGTTCCTAAGTACTTGACAGGCTGGTGGAAAATCAGCACTCCTGTTGACTCACAAGGAGCCCATTTCCCTGGCTGTTTTTGTGTCTGCTCTTCCAACAATCTTAAGTAGCTGTGAAATTGAATGTATGTTCACTGCAATGTGAGGTTACTGATGAGTTTGGGTGTCCTCGTCTGACCGCTCCCTTGTGTTCCTGCAATTTTGTAACATATTGCATTGAATAACCCAAAGCATAAAGGTAAAAGTTTCCCTCGCACATACGTGCTAATCGTTCCCGACTCTAGGGGGCGGTGCTCATCTCCGTTTCAAAGCCGAACAGCCAGCACTGTCCGAAGATGCCTCCGTGGTCATGTGGCCGGCATGACTAAATGCTGAAGGCACACGGAATGGTGTTACCTTCCCACCAAAGGTGGTTCCTATTTTTTTACTTGCATTTTCGCATGCTTTCGAACTGCTAGGTTTGCAGAAAGCCCAAAGCATAGAATAGCCCAAAGCACACATTTTGCTAGAGAGAAGTTCCCTGAAACTGGGTTCCAGCATGAGTCCGAAAGTTCAGGGCAGGACACTGGCTTTATTAAGAGCCGTGGTGGCCCAGTGGTTAGAGTGCAGTACTGCAGGCTACTTTTGCTGCCTGCCGGCTGCCTGCAATTTGACAGTTCAAATCTCACCAGGCTCAAGTTTGACTCAGACCTCCATTCTTCCGAGGTGGGTAAAATGAGGACCAGATTGTTGGAGTCAAGAGGCTGACTCTGTAAACCGCTTAGAGAGGGCTGTAAAGTGGTATGTAAGTCTAAGTGCTATTGCTATTCTCCCAAAAGTGTTTTTCAAATGGGGGGGAGGGGGGAGGATTTGCTATGTCCACTCTGAATCCACAGACATGCATTTCTGTGCAGCAAGACAGGAAGGACTTCTCAGCATTCCCATGGCCACAGGGGATTGTGGGAAAGCATCTGTATAGAGGAGGATGGCTGGAATGGTACATTAGAATAACAGAATAACAGAATTGGAAGGGAACTCCAAGATCATTTAGTCCAACCCGCTGCTCAGGCTGGAAATCCTATGCCATTCTGGACAAATTGCTGTCCAATCTCCAGTGATGGAGCACCCACAACTTCTGAAGGCAAAACTGTTCTACTGGTTAATTGTTCTCACTGTTAGGAGATTTCTCCTTTGTTCTAAGTTGCTTCTCCCCTAGTTTAGTTTCCATCCATTACTTCTTGTCCTGCCTTCCAGGACTTTGGAAAATTTGACCCCTTCTTCTTTGTGGCAGCCCCTCAAATACTGGAACGCTGCTATCATGTCACCCCCTATTCCTTCTTTCCACTAGAGTAGCCATAACAAATGCTGCTTGCTTTCAGCTTCTCGCTTGCTGCATCCCCAGCTGAGTAATTACATAGTTTGGAAATGACAATCTTAAAATTAGTTTGAGTCATGCCCAGATTACGGGAGATTAAAATGCTCCGTGGAAAGGAGGAGGAAGGAACCGATGGGCCTCGGTCCCCTCCCTTCCCCGGATGTCTATGTGTTCCAAGCAGGCTGTTGGGTTTTCTGGGAAGAAAGAGGTTTTTCAATCTCATCCCTTTTTCTCTCCAGCATTCCGGATGCTATGGGGGTGATTACTGAAAACTAGAACTGCCCAGAAGCAAAATTGTAATAAATGGGGAGAATTAGTTCTCCGGAAGCTGCTATTTGCTGGATGTGAAACTTCAGATTTAAAAGAGGACGTCTGTCCCAAAGGCAGGGAAGAAACCTTTGATCCTCCAGGTCTCTGCATGAATTATTCTGGAGGCAGAACCCCTCCTTCTGGCCCACAGACCTGCCTTTTAAAGTGGCGTAAAATCAAGATGATCCATAGTTCACATCTTCTGCTTTGAGCTTTCATTACACCTGTGCTGGACAGGAGGAAAAAAATCCTTTCGGGGTGGGAGAGGAGATTGGGGGTGTGGATTGTTTATTTTATTTTTGCTTGCTTGCTTGCTTATTTTAGTTTGTCAAACATGCAAAAGATAATAGGTATAAGTATAAACATGGACATGAACACAGGAAATGGGTATGAATAAGTGGGGACAATAGTCAGGGACGTTAGGCATGCTGGTGCACTTATGCATGCCCCCTTTACGGACATCTTAGGAATGGGGTGAGGTGCACAGTAGACAGTTTTAAGGTTAAAGTTTGAGGATGTAACAAGGGAGTCAGGGAGAGCATTCCAGGCGTTGACCACTCTGTTGCTGAAGTCGTATTTTCTGCAATCAAGTTTGGAGCAGTTTACCTTGTGTTTGTATCTATTGTTTGCCCGTGTATTATTGTGGTTGAAGCTGAAGTTGTTGACAGGTAGGACGTTGTAGCAGACAATTTGGTGTATTGTGCTTAGGTCAGACCGTAGGCAGCGTAGTTCTAGGTTGTCCAGGCCCAACTTTTCAACCCTGGTGGCATAAGGGATTCATTCAGGTTTCTCTGCATGGCCTTTTGGTTGTGCTTTGTTGGAACAGAATCAGTGAATGTTGCCGCACCGGATTTGATAGTGTCCGTTTTACTTTACGTGCTCGCATCTCACACCCATTGCTCCTTCTTGATAATGAGGACTTCTTGTCTTCTCTCCAGCAAAACAAGGCTCGCCGCCATCTTTCACAATAAGCATTTTCAAAACATTGCATGTCAAGCTTGGTTGTCAGCTCGCAGTCAGATAAATCCGCAGCTAAGCCTTCAATTATGTGCAACTTCACAGCTTTTATTCAGGAGGAGTTTGGTAGCACCTTTCCTGACAAATCTCACTTCATCAAGAGCATGGAGAGGCTCCACTGTTGTGGGATGGAGGGGTTGACACATGGGACAGGCTTCCTTTCACAGATGGGTGGGTGTAGAGAGATAATTCATAAAGGTACCTTCTTGCTTAACAATTGCAATGTGTTGAAAAACCTTGCTGTGGTGGCATAGTGGTTAGAAGGCAGTACTGCAGGCTAATTCTGCCGACTGCCAGCAATTCGATCCTGACCAGATCAAGGTTGACTCACTCAGCCTTCCATCCTTCCGAGGTGGGTAAAATGAGGATCCAAAATTGTTGGGGGCAAATAGGCTGAATTTGTAAACTGCTTAGAGAAGGCTGTAAAGCACTGTGGAGTGGTATATAAGTCTAAGGACTATTGCTATTTACCTCTCTATCATATCCCTCTTTTTGGCCAGGCCCCGGTAGGCCCGTACCGAGGCGTACCACCTGCAACCCACCACTGGACTAGTTGCAGAAGTAGTTAAGTTAAAAAAAACCCAGGTGCAATATAGAGAAAATGGGCTGTTGTTTTAAGCAGAATTTTGGTGTCGATGGCTCTAGATCAGAGGTGTCAAACTTAAGGCGCAGGGCCCGGATCCGGCCTGCGGGGTGCTTAGATCTGGCACGTGGGGCCACCCTGGAAACAGCAAAGGACCAGCCCGCGATGCCTCATGGTGCCTTGGCCAGCAAAAATGGAGCTTGGGAGGATTGCGGGTGGCCCTCTTGAGCTCTGTTTTTGCTGCCAGATGATTGCAGGAAGCTGTCACAGCCGAAAATGGAACTCGGGAGCCTGTTTTTGCTGGTAGAGAGCTGTTCTGATCGAGGCTTCCCGAGAGCATGAAGGAAACTCCTTGTCCCGTCAGAAACCCCTTTTATTAATTGACTGTGAATTCTTCTCCTTCACATCCAACAAAGTCTTTCGAGGGAGGATTTACAGTCACCGACCTTATCTGGCTTCGAGAGCTGCCAGGCTGATATCTACAAAACTTGGCAAGGAGCCTGGGAGAGTCACAAACCAATTAAGCAAACTAATGGTCTCCTGCAAACTCCACTCCCCTTTCGCTCCTCTTTTATTTCCTCTGGGAGGGGCCATTCACCACCCACCTTACTCCCAAGTCGACCCCTGTTCTTTAGCTGTTCCCTTGGTCTGCAAACTCTGAGCATGCGCAGACTGGGAACAGGCTCCAGCTGTTCTTCTGCCCTACTGATATCCGACTCTGAAGGCAGCTGATAACTGTCAGATGGTCCTGGCCCCCTCGCTGCCTCTGACGCAGAGCCCTCTTCAGAGCCTTCCCCAGACTCCAGGACTGGCCCAGGTTCCTCCCCAAACTCCTCACTATCTGAATCTGCTGCCAGCTCTGCTGGCCGCTGGTGGGCCACAACAACGCTCAGGCCACCACACGGACCCCCGACCCGAGTGATGTTGAGCTGGCCACACCCACCCTGGCCCCCCAAAGTCAAACACAATCCTGATGCGGCTCTCAGTGAAATCGAGTTTGATCCCCCTGCTCTAGATAGTTGCAGTGTCCTGGTGCTTGGCATTTCTTTTGTGAAAAGGAATGGCAGAGGTCTTCCAATCACAGATCTTGGCTTCTGCCAGCAAGAGAAGTTTGTAGAGGCCACATGTAGTCAAAATGCAGGTCTCTTTAAAAGTGTGTGTGTGGGGGGGAATAAATGCTGGTACTTTTGGTACTTTAACTCCAGACTGTGCCAGGCTGTCATTTGGAGATGGGAAACTGTCCATGGAAGAATGCAAAACAATCAGCGGTATTGATGCCAAAGAAAAAGTGCAAGGGCTTGTCTATTCTGATATGCCTTGGCAGATACCCAAACTCCCTGTTTGTTGTTGTTTGTTTCTGAAAAAAAATAAAGGAGAACTCCGGCCATGGAATTGGATCTTGAAGCTGTGTTACCTGTGTTGAGCATCTCCGGGAATATGGGTTACTGATTTTATGGAATACCCGGAAGGTCATTTATTGCTCCATTCTCTCTTCCATGTGTTAAACATTTGGAGAGATAGTCCTGCCACAAAAGGAGCTGTTGCAAGTTCCAGTTTCCACCAAAGAGAAGCACGTTCCTGTTCGTTTCAGAAAAACAAGAGTTAGAAGGGAGCTTGGAGGTTTTCTAGACCAGGGGTGTCAAACGCAATTTCATTGAGGGCCTCATTAGGGTTGTGTTTGACCTTGGGGCGGGGACAGAATGGATGTGGACAGGGGTGGGTGTGGCCGGGAGGATGACCAGGGCGTCACTCATCAAGACTTTGTTTTTGGCTGCAATGGCCTCCTGCAGCTCTCTGCCAGTGAAAATAGAGCTTGAGGAGGCCAGTTGCATCCCGCCTGGGCTCCATTTTCGCTGGCAAAGGACTGCAGGAGGCCATTGCAGCTGAAAACAGAGCCTGGGCGGGCCACATACAGCCTTCCTGAGCTCTGCTTATGTTGGCAGAGGACTGCAGGAGGCCATTGCAGCCGAAAACGGAGCCTGGGCGGGCTGCGCATGGCCCTTCCAAGCTCCGTTTTTGCTGTCAGAGGCACCATGGGCCGGTCCTTCACTGTTTCCAGGGTGGGCCAGATCTAAGCACCCTTGGCAGCCGGATCCAGCCCCCGGCCCTTGAATCTGACACCCCTGTTCTAGACTAACCCCCTGCCCAAGGTAGAAACCCTTAGATCTTGCCCAATCTTTGCTTGAAGACTTCCAGTGATGGAACCTGCATGAGGCCAGATACAAGATGTGGTGGCTGATTGTTCCACTGCTTAATAGCTGCAATAGTCAGGAAAGTCCTGCTTCTCTCAGTTTGAATCTCTCTTTGCGAAGTTTCCACCCATTTGTTCTTATTGTACCTTTGAGCACTAGGAAAAATCAAGCCACCTCTCTTCCTGTGATGCCCCTTCAACTATTTGGAAGACTGCTATTGTCTCTCACCTTATCTGCCTTTTCCTTAAGCTAAATACACTCCGTTTTTAAAATGGTTTTTTATAAGTTTAGCAACCAAACCCCTCATGGGCTTCATTAGGCAAGAAAAATCAAAAGTACACATGTAGACTGGGTGAAACCAGGCTTAATAGCAGTGACTGTGAGAGGGATCTTGGAGTCTTAGTGGACAACCAGCTAAATAGGAGCCAACAGTGTGCAGTGGCAGGCAAAAAAGCCAACACAATCCTAAATTGTATTAACAGAGGGATTCAATTGATCAAATGAGGTACTAATACCACTCTATAAAGCCTTAGTAAGACCACATCTAGAGTACTGCATCCAGTTTTGGTCACCACACTATAAAAAAAGACATTGAAACTCTAGAAGGAGTGCAGAGAAGAGCAACAGGATGATCAGGGGACTGAGACTAAAACATACAATGAACAGTTGCAGGAACTGGGCATGGCTAGTCTAGTGAAGAGAAAGACCAGAGGAGACATGAGAGCATCTTTGAATATTTGACGGCTGACAAAGAGGGGTGGGGGTCAAGCTATTTTCCAAAGCACCCGAAGGCCAGACAAGGAATAATGGATGGAAACTGAACAAGGAGAGATTCAACCTGGAAATAGGGAGGAACCTTCTGACGGTGAGAACAATCAACCCATGGAACAGAAGTTGCCTTCATACGTTGTGGGAGCTTCATCACTGGAGGCTTTCAAGAAAAGACTGGACTGCCATCTGTCAGAAATGGTGTAAGGTCTCCTGCTTGGGTGAGAGGTTGGACTAGATGATCTACTGTCAGCACTCCTTCATTGGATAATCAGGAAAGAAGACCACAAGACTCCATTGATAGAAATCAAGTGTACTAATTATAAATGAACAGAAGCGTAGCAAAGCAAAGACTGATTATTTAGGCGCGAAAGCAAATGATATATAGAATAACCCATTCCCCACCCCTTGGCATCCCAGTCACAGTCCAATCATAATTCTCCCAAGTGTCAGGTGCAAGATAACTTCGAAAGGCATCACCAAGATGGAATGTCGGTGCCGTTGGCCTTGGCGGGAAACCTCCTCCGCATGCGCAGTAAGACAGGCAGCAAAAACTCCAGAATCTTCCTCCAGCACAATTAGTAGTCCCCTCCCAAATACCATGCCCCCCCCCCTCCCAGTTTCAATGGCAGCCGAAGCAGCAGCAAAGCAGAGGCTGACATCCGGCCCTCCTCCGGAAAAAGGCAGTCAGATCTGGAAAACGACAAAACACAAACGAACAGACGAACAACAAAAAACAGAAAAAGAAAAATAGGGGGGTGGGGAGAGAAAGTCAGGAAGGAGAGACAACTAGGGCTTGTCAGGATAAGCAGAATAGAAGTGGCGGAGCAGTTGTGGGGCCCGGAGATGGGACTTGTCCACCCACTCGGCATGAGACTGGGGGAAATGCTTCCAAGCCACCAGGTACTGAATCTGATTCCGTCGTTTTCGAGAGTCCAAAATTTCTCAAACTTCAAAATGCTGTTCACCATCAATCAATAGGGGGGCAGGTGGCGGATCCACTGGCAGACGTAAAGATGAAAAACGAACAGGTTTAATGAGATTAACGTGGAAAACAGGATATACACGGTTGAGGTGCCTGGGTAGCTGTAAGCGAACCGAAACAGGATTGATGACTTTGATTATGGGAAACAGACTTTTTGCTGAGGAGCTGGTTCTGAAGTATCCGGAGATGGACAAGCCTTTCATCGTTCAAGCTGATGCCAGCGACGTGGCGGTGGGGGCCGTATTGCTTATTAGTAGTCCCCTCCCAAATACCATGCCCCCCCTCCCCGTTTCAATGGCAGCCGAAGCAGTAGCAAAGCAGAGGCTGACACCTACAAGGTCCCTTCCAACTCTGTTAATCTATATCTATTGCTCTCCTGCATTATTTCATCTCCTCAGCACCCTGTTTGTATTGTGGCCACCAGAACTGGACACAGAGTTCCAAGTATGGCCTTACCACAGCAATCTACTGTGTGACTATCATGTTCCATGTTCTCAGCATGAAGTCTCTATTGATAGAGCCCAAGATCGTTCTGGCTCTTTGAGTAGCTGCTGCACACATGGTGGCTTGTGCTTAAACTGTGGCTTTGAGGAGACTTAGATTCTTCTCACTAGTACTAACCAAGGACCACTTATCAAAAAGAAAACAACAGAATAACATAGTTGGATGGGACCTTTGTGGTCTTCTAGTCCAACCCTCTGCTCAGGCAGAAGATCTGATAACATTGGGGACAAATAGCTGTTCCAGTCTCTTCTTAAAAGCTTCCCGTGTTGGAGCAACCATAACTTCTCAATTGGCTTGATAAGTTTTCATCTATTGCTTCTTGTCCTGTGCTCATGTGCTTTGGAGAACAGGTTGATCCCTTCTTTTGTGTGATAACCCCTCAAAATCTGGATGACTGCAGTTATGTCACCCCTAGTCTTCTCTTCATTAGACTAGACATACTCTCCTTGATTAGCTTTTGCAGACTCTTTCCCATATAAAGAAATGGCTTCCAATTGTCTTTATAGCAATTCTAAGTATAATTATAAATTTACTCTGGTTACAGCATTGCTCTCTTTTTGCTATAATCTATTCTGTCTAATCAAAACCATAAATCATAAGTTCATTTTTCCTGTTTCATTCCAAAAGTCTATTCAGATTTCCAGTCAGCAATAAACATAGATATTATCTTTTTTCTGATTAAAAAAAATCAATTTGGCCATCTCAGGAAGTTCCATTATCTTCACTAGCCATTCCTCTGCTGTTAGTAATGCTAAACTTCCCCAATATTGTGCATATATAATAGTCTCACTGCAGTTATCATCCATAAAAACCTAGTTCCATGACAACTTTCGCCTGTCCTCTGAGATGTTAGTAATCCCCACCGGCTTTGTGTGCAAATTTGATGAAGGGCCATTCTCTTCTCTCATATATATACTCCATTGTGAGTCATTTACTTCCCTCCTATACGGAGCACTGATAAAAAAAGCTGAATGAACTCTGAGGTTGCTGAAGTGGGCAGTGGGGTCATATCCCCTTCATCCTGTGATTTGGAAGAGGAAAAACAGATGGGCTGGTTGGTTGGTTTCAGAAAATGTATGTCCATGTTAAATAAATAACTCTGCGCCACTAACAAACACTGCATAGACAAAACTACATGATCAAACCTGTATAAAATCATATCACCACCACTCCACTCTTGTTGTGGCCTGTCAGCCACCAGTCCCTCCAGCAGCCGAATCAGAGGAGGAAGAGGAGGTGTGGGAGTCAGGGTCAGCATCAAGGCAACCTGAGAGCTCCGAGGGGGAAGAGGGAATGGAGCTGGCAGAGAGAGACAGAGACGGAGGTAGAGGCTGGGCCGTCTGTAGGCCCTCAGATGGAGAGTCAACAGCCCGCCAGGTCTGGAGGTGGCTGATGAGGAAGAGGAGGAACAGCTGGGTCCAGTGCCTGACATGCGGATGTGCAGAAGGCAGAGGAGAGGAGGGCAATGGAAATCCGTGGGCCGGTCCTTGGGACAGAAGAGCCACCACTGCTAGCAAAGCCCCACCCTAGCTCTGGGGATAAAAGGCAGGGAGCGAAGCTTGGTCAGGACAACTCCAATCCAAGCAAGACTTTGAATTCTTAGCTGCTTTGTTAAAACCATACTTTGTGACATGGGATGGGGCCTTGCGGAGAGCAGAGGAGCTCCCAAGAAGGGGTTGGTTTTATCCTGTGAAGCCCTCCACCCTCAATTTCTAGGCTAACCTCCTCTTGATAGCATCTATGAGCTCAGAGATAGACTGCCTTTGTATAGTGAGGTTCAGCACCCATGCATTTTTATTGTTACCTCCTCTTGCAATGAATGTGAGTTTGCCATATGCTCAAAAGCTGCCTAGTATGAAAAAATTTTTTTAGAATTCTTTCTTGGCTCAGTGTGATTGGACACACAAGGAATTTGTCTCTGGCGCATAAGCTCTCGGTGTGCATATACATGCAACAAAGTGATGGGTCATAGGTCATAAATCATAGCTACAATCGTGAATCTTATGACTAATCATTTGACAACAAGTGATAAATCATAAGATACCAATAGGATATGATAGTAGGGAAGATGAAAAGATGAGAAGGATAATAGCAATGCAGCCTACTACATGGATAACAGCCTACTACTAATGGTTGCTGCAACTGCTGGGCCAAGAGGCACACAGCTTTTCTTAAGCTGAAGGCTGCAGCCGGCTAGGTGCGGGACTCTTATCCCCAATGAGAAAAACCTGAATTCGGAATGGATTCAGTAAGTATTTAAACTTGAGTTGCAATTACATTAATGACTCTTAGTAGGATTGCTCCTGTGTTTACTCTTCCTCCATTGCAAATTGCAGTTAACCACTGCAAATTGTTGAGGGGGGGGGACACACAGGTTTCCCCCCTCCCCCAGCTTGAATCAGTGTGGGCTAAAAAGCAAAATCGTGTGTGTTTGTGTCCTTAACGTTAATTAGGGTGTGTATGTGTGTTTGTGTGTGCACGGACACATATTTCTGCAAGAGCTTGAACAAAACGAAAATCAAGGCTTGATTTTTGTAGCAGGGATCCGGTTGCCTAAAAGAGAGGATCCTTCTCTGTGGTTTTCTGGAGCTGTGTGCAGTGTGTTAGGGCAGGGGTCCCCAAACCTGACAACTTTAAGACTTGTGGACTTCAATTCCCAGAATTCTTCAGCCAGCTGGCTGGAGAATTCTGGGAGTTGAAGCCCACAAGTCTTAAAGTTCCAAGTTTGAAAACTTCCGATCTAAAGTGGAGAGATTGCAGAGGAAGGGATTACAAGAGAATAAATTATGCTGGCTGGAGAATTCTAGGGAATCGAAGCTCGTCCCTCTTAAAGTTTGAAAAACACTGAATTAAAGGAAAAGGCAGTTGAGACATAAAATGTTTGCCCAAAATGGAAAGTGAGCTTGGAGCTGCGTTCCTGGAGAATCTCCTTCCACTTTCATCTCACACAGACTGTTGAAACTTGGGCTGAATTCCCCCCCACTATCAGCCGTTATTGTCTCCCTGCTCTGCTCCTACGCACTTATCCTCCTCCCCATCCCCCCTTTATGGAGGTTCAAAATGACAAACCAGGCCCTCCCACGCCCACCCCCAGCCTTCTGCTGTTCCCTCTCTTCCAGGAGGTTAACTCCGTAGGCGGGCAGGCCTGGTTTGTCATTTTGAACCTCCATAAGGGGGGATGGGGAGGAGGATAAGTGCGTAGGAGCAGGGAGCAGGGAGACAATAACGGCTGATAGTGGGGGGGAATTCAGCCCAAGTTTCAACAGTCTGTGTGAGATGAAAGTGGAAGGAGATTCTCCAGGAACGCAGCTCCAAGCTCACTTTCCATTTTGGGCAAACATTTTATGTCTCAACTGCCCTTTTCCTTTAATTCAGTGTTTTTCAAACTTTAAGAGGGACGAGCTTCGATTCCCTAGAATTCTCCCTGGCCGGCTGGGGAATTCTGGGAGTTGAAGTCCACCCATCTGAAAGTTGCCAAGTTTGAAAGAAAGAAAAAAAAAACATTGGTTTAAACCGAAAAACCAAACCATGTTCACATTTCCCCCCCTCGGCTTCTGCTGCTGTGGGAGAAGCAACTCGGTGGCTCGGCTGCTTTTTGACTTGCTTAGGTTTTCACTCACTCCCCCCCCCCCCCAGCCCTTTATTAGCTTGTGCTGGGGTTACGTAATTGACATCAGAAAGATCAGCGTGGGCAAGATAATTGAAAAGTAGAGCTCTTTCATTGTGCAATCCCCCCCGACGTTCTGCGCCAAATAGTCTTTTCTTTTCTCTTTCTTTTTTTTCCTTCCTTCCTTCCTCCCATTCTCTCTCCCTTCCTTCCATCTTCCATCCATCCATTCTCCCCCTTTCTTCCTTTCTTCCTTTGTCTCTCTCTCTCTTTCTTTTCCTTCCTTCCTTTTTCTTTTTCCCCCTCTCTCCTCCCTCCCTTCCATCCATCCATCCATGCTCCCTCCCTCCTCTTTTCTTTCTTTCTTTCTTTCTCTTCCTTCCTTCCTCTCTCCCTTTCTTTCTCTATCCATCTTTCTTTCTTTCATTTCCTTCCTTTCTCCTTCCTTCCTTTTTTCTTTTTCCCCCTCTCTTCCTCCCTCCCATCTTCCTCCTTCCCTCCCTCCCTTTCTCTCTCTTTCTTACTTTTCCTTCCTTCCTCTTGCCTCCCTTTTTTCTTTCTTTCCCTCTCTTCTTCCCTCCCATCTTCCCTCCCTCCCTTTCTCTCTCTTTCTTACTTTTCCTTCCTTCCTCCTGCCTTCCTTTCTTCTTCTCTCCCTCCCTCCCTCCCTCCCATCCATCAATCCTCCCTCCCTCCTATCTTTCTTCCTTCCTTCCTTCCTTCCTTCCTTCCTTCCTTCCTTCCTTCCTTCCTTCCTTCCTTCTTTCTTTCTTTCTTTCTTTCTTTCTTTCTTTCTTTCTTTCTTTCTGGGGTTTGATGATTTTGAAGGGCCTACTTTTGTAAATTAAGGCTCCCTCCCTCCCTCTGCCTGTCCGCCTGCCTGCCTGCTTTCCTCCTGAGTGTGTTTTATAAATGTGGCAACCTTTATATCTCGTAGCAGCATTTTAAAAGGGGAAAGAAGATGGCTGATTTGTGGGCTGTGATTTCAGCAGCAAAGATCCTGGATGGTCGCAGTCAAACGACCTATAGAACAAATACTCGCAATAGAGTCTATCAATTGGCCAGTTTGCATGGATGCTCATGTAGCTTTCTCAAGATTGGGAAGGATCTTGACAGACTTGGGCATTGGGCCCCAGCCAACAAGATGCAGTTCAGTGATGAGAAAAGCCAGGTTCACAGGATAGGTGACATCTGGCTCAACAGCAACAACTGTTAGAGGGATGTAGAAGTGCTAGCAGACAATCACTTAAGCGTGAGCCAGCCGTGTGCGGCATCTTCCAAAAAAGCCAATGCAGTTCTAAGCTGCATCAACCGAGGGATAGCATCAAAATCACGTGAAGTGATAATACGGTTCTATTTTGCACTAGTGAGGCCACCCATGGATTACCGCATCTGGTTCTGGTCCCCACTATTCAAAAAAAGATGCTGAGACCCTAGAAATAATGCAAAGAAGAGCAACCAAGTCAATAAGGTTGAGGTGAGCCACGGTAGCGCAGTGATTAGAGTGCAGTACTGCAGACTACTTCTGCCTGCAATTTGGCAGTTCAAATCTTACCAGGCTCAAGGTTGACTCAGCCTTCCGTCCTTCCGAGGTGGGTAAAATGAGGGCCTAGATTGTTGGGGAGGAAATGCTGACTGTAAACCGCTTAGAGGTGGCTGTAAAAGCACTATGAAGCGGTATATAAGTCTAAAGTGTTATTGCTATAAAGGGCCTGGAGGCTAAACCATATAATGAATGGTTAAAGAGGCCATGTATGTTTAGTCCAACTAAGAGAAAGACTTTGATACTTGACGGGATGTCCCACAGAAGAGGGGGGCAACTTCCTCTCCAAAGGGCAGGACCAAAAGTAACGGGTGGAAGCTTGTTAAAGAGCAATCCAACCTGGAATGAAGGGGTGAAGAGCCAGGGGCAAAGAGCTTTGGGGTGAAGAGCCAAGAGGCCATCCATGTTGCCTGGTTTACATAACACCCCTTTCCATGCCCAAGTTCTTAGGAGCATCGGAACTGTGCCAGGGAGCCGAAATCCAGGGGACCAGCCTCAACTGAGCAAGGCTGGGCTAGGCTGGTGACCTTTCTGCACTTCCACCAACCAGTATGCTCTGACCTAGGCTTCCCCAGCAGCATGAAGCCAAGTCTTCATCCCGATAAACCCCTTTTATTTAATTTACAGTGAATTCCTCTCCAGCAAAGTCTTTCCTCTCCCACAGTCTTTCGAGATAGTTCACAATCACCAACCTTTATCAGGCTTGGAGAGCTGCCAGACAGATATCTTTCAGATGCCGCAATATTTGGCAAGAATGCAGGACTGAACTAATTGTCTCCTGCAAACTCCCCTCCCCTTTCACTCCTCTTTTATTTCCTATGGGAGGGCCATTCACCGTCTACCTGTGGCCTTACTCCCAAGTCGAGCCCTGTTCCTTAGCTGTTCCCTTCATCTGGCAATTATGTGCATGCTCACACTGGGAACAGGCTCCAGCTGTTCTTCTGCCTCACTGATGTCTGACTCCGAAGGCAGCTAATAACTATCAGATGGCTCTGGCCCCCTCTCTGCCTCTGACACAGAGCCCTCATCCGAGCTTTCCCTAGACTCCAAGACTGGCCCAGGTTCCTCCCCAACCTCCTCACGGTCTGAATCTGCTGGCAGCTGAGCTGGCGGCTGGCGGGCTACAACACAGTAATAATACAAAAAGGTTCCAGAAGTTTGGAAAAATCTTGGAGCGTCTGTCAGGTGGGACCTGCCAGGCAAGTGTGCAATCTTGTTTGATGCCCTCTTGTGTTGGGATTTCAGAAACCCTCCCTCCCTCCTCCTTGTAGATCAGAACTCTTCCAAACTCTTCCCATTTCAAAAGGCAACTGGACTCTCCTTGCTTTTCCTTGAAGATGTTTTGCTTCTCATCCAAAAGGCTTCTTCAGTTCAGTTCTTCCCGCTACTTGAAAATGCAACAACGGAGTGATCTCTTAGATAGAATGACAGCCACCTACAGAACTAGAGAGGACGTCCATTAAACTTTTTTTTTTTTTGAAAAATTAACATCTTCCCTCCTGATTTCTCTGTCAGTTGCTGCTTTGCTCCTAAAGATTGGGGAGGGAGAGCGCTAATTTATTGCGATATTCACTTAGTTCTCGCCTTCCTGTCACTTAAGTAGTTTCTAATGACTACCCTGGAGAATAATTGGGAGCTTTTAAAAGTTTTGTGCTCAGTTTTTCCTCTTTCCTCTTGTGTCACATGTACTTTTTAAGACCCAGAAGATTCGGATCACATTTTTGACTCTCGGTGCTTCTGGAAAAAAAAGAGGTTGATATGTTTTTTGATTCCTGATTTTTTTGTTCCTTCAACAGACTCCTTCTTCTCTCAACCTGGTACTTTGGTAGTTTTCAGGTCTCATCCCCCTTTTTGGAGTTTTTGACCTGGAGACAACCTTTAGTGAGTGATGGATCTTGGAAAACCTCCCTTGCACTCAGTTTGGTCACCATGATAAAAATAAAGATGTAGACACTCTGGAAAGAGTGCAAAAAAGAGCAACAAAGATGATCAGGGGGCTGGAGGTTAAAACATATGAAGGGGTTGCAAGAACTGGGTATGTTTAGTTTCATGAAAAGAAGGACTAAGGGTCAGATGATAGCAGTCCTCCAATATTTGGGGGGCTGCCACAAAGAAGACGGGGGCAAACTATTCTCCAAAGCACCAAATTCTGCAAAGCATCCCCAGCAGTGGTGGGTTCTGGATCCCATTCCAACCAGGACAGTTGGAACAGGCCTGGCACCACCTACATGGATGCGCACAGCGTACATATGCATTGTAGCTGCCAGCGATGCTTCTGCAAGCCTCCGTGACGCTCTAGCTGCTCATTGGAGCATCGCGCAGGTGCTGTATGCACCATGCACGTGCGTGGAAGTGCCGAAGGTGGACAGGTAAGGAGCTCGGGCAAATGGGTGATCCCTCCGGAGCACCATACCAGAATGGTAGCCGGTGTTCTGGGCAGGCTCCTGTATGCCTGTACCGGGGCATACCGCCTGCAACCCACCACTGATCTACAGTATAAAATAATATAAAAAGGAGTAGGGGTGACATAGTAGCAGTCTTCCAATATCTCAGAGGCTGCCACAAAGAAGAGGAAGTCAATCTATTCCCCAAAGCACCTGAGGGCAGGACAAGAAGCAACAGATGGAAACTAATCAAGGAGAGAATCAACTTAGAACTAAGGAGAAATTTCCTGACAGTGAGAATAATTAATCAGCAGAACAATTTTGCCCCCAGAAGTTACAAGTGCTTCATTACTGGAGGTTTTTAAGAGGAGACTGGACAGCCACTTGCCTGAAATGCTTGAGCAGGAGGTTGGACTAGAAGACCTCCAAGATTCCTTCCAGTTCCTTTCTGATAGATTTATTGATTTCTTGGGGTGGAGTTTATCTCTTGAGCATGTGGCTCCAGCTGAGTTTGTTTGTTCCGCATGGTTCTGCATTATCAAAGGTTAACATGCATATTTGTAGAAGTTTGCATCCTGGGTGTGGAGGTAGTTGCAATATATTCAAGGCAACTAATAGAGTTCTGTTTGCTTGATTAGAATTCTTTATTTTTATATGGAATAATCCACCTCCCTTTTTTTAAAAAAACATGGCCCTTTTAGAAACCTTTGGAGGAAAGAGATCATAAATTCTTTTTCTCTTAAGAATGTTAGTTTCTAATAAATTTCTGGAGCATTCCTTTAGTTATTTATTCTCTTATAATTGCTTCCCATGCCCCAGCCTGGTGTTGCATTATATTGTGAAATACTATGATTTCTTAGATGTGTGTCCCATTGTGTTCGGTACTCCTGAATAAGAGTGTTTAGGTTTTTTAATTTAATTGCTATTTTAGATGCTCTGCCTTAATGTTAAATAGGGTGTATGTGTGTGTGGGGAGGGGGGAGATGTTAAACTGATTATGAGAATAAAATAGAATATAGAACATTGAATAATAAAATATACAATAGAACAAAACAGAATAGAATAGAACATAGAATAGAACATAGAAGAGGGAATAGAAGAGAAGAGAATAACAGTTGGAAGGGACCTTGGAGGTCTTCCAGTCCAACCCCCTGCTCAGGCAGGAAACCTTACACCACTTTAGACAAATGGTTATCCAACATCTTGAAAAACTTCCAGTGTTGGAGCATTCACAACTTCTGGAGGGAAGCTGTTCCACTGATTAATTGTTATGTCAGGAAATTTCTCCTCAGTTCTAAGTTGCTTCTCTCCTTGATGAGTTTCCACCCATTGCTTCTTGTCCTGCTCTCAGGTGCTTTGGAGAATAGTTTGACTCCCTCTCCTTTGGGGCAGCCCCTGAGATATTGGAACGCTGTTATCATGTCTCCCCTAGTTCCTTCTTATACTGTGTTATATACTGTAGATGCTTTGCAGAATTGAGTAACACAAATGTTTTCTTTTAGCCTGCATGTCGATTAACCCTCGCATTGGTTCTGTCCAGCCTCCTTTCTGATCTTGAGCTGAAAGCACCTGATTTCCAATGAAATGTCTTCATAAATGCAAGGGGAGGCGGGGGAAAGGCCAATCAAGATCTGTCACAACCCACAGTTGTTTGTAGTTAGGTGTTGGTTGATTGGGTCTGGGGGGGCGTTGGGGGGGGGAAATTGAAGGGGTTTGATTCGGAGCAAAAAAAATTAATAGTGGAATGCCATCAATGCAGGGACTCTCTCACATTTGTTTTGAAGCAGAAAGACAGGGGAACAAAGAAGGAAGATGCCAGTTGGCATCTTCTCCTGCACCCGCTTCAGAGCACGTCCCGAACATTTGAAACACGTGTGAGGCGGGCGCAGGCGTTGAAACGTGTCCCGTTTTTAGTTTTATTCCCTCCGAAATGGCCTCCCTCCCTCCCCTCTCTCTCCCCGGGATCACAGTAGCGGCCATTGTGCGCCCTGTGCAGCTGCTGAAACTTGACGAGCTCCAAGCGGAGAAAACGGGAGCAGGTGGGCCAACAATGCGAGCCTGTCGTTCCCAGAAGTATCAGGATGCAGCCCCAGCCTCGCCAGCAGAAGCACCCCCCTCCCGGGGTGGGGGGAGAGAAGCAAGAGGGGACAGTTGAAGCAGAGACCAGGAGGGCCTCTCTGGACCAGGCTGATTTCCCTCTCCCACAGTGTGTGTGTGTGTGTGTATCTGTGTGTGTGTGTGTGTGTGTGTGTCGCGCGCGCACGCGTGCATGAAGGTAACCCTCCACATTCAACAGTTTGTTTAATGACCGTTTCAAAGTTACAACGGGCACTGAAAAAAGGGCCGTCGTTCCACACGGCCATTTCGCAGTCTCCCCCTGGTTGACGTGATCAAAATTCAGACACTCAGCTGATGATTCATATTTATGACGGTTGCTGGTGTCCACAAGTCATGGGATCCCTTTTTGCAACCTTCTGACAAACAAAGCCATTGCGGAAGCCAGATTCACTTAACAACCAGGTTACTAAGTTAACAACTGCAGTGATTCACTTAACCATGGTGACGAGAAAGGTTGTTAAATGGGGCAAAACTCACTTAACAAACGCCTCGCTTAACAAAAGGGCTCACTTGTGGTTGAGGACTACCTGTGTGCCACCTTTACTATTTTTTATAACTGCTTCAAGGTGGCAAACATGCCTATTACGCCTTCCTTCTCCTATTTTCACCACCACCACTACAACAACCCTATAAGGTGGGTTAGGCTGAGAGAATGAGAAAGAAGGTCTGGTCTAGAGTTGCCCAGCTAGCTTTCAGCACTAAGGCAGGACTGGAACTCACCGTTTCCTGGTTTCTTGGCGTTAACCATGAGACCAAATGGGCTCTCTTTTCATACAAGACATATTTTCCCACAACAACCTTGTGAGGTAGCAGAGGCTGAGCCAGAGCGACCTGGCCAAAGTTGCTTCTGTGTCTGGAGTGGGGGAGAGCGGTCCAGCAGTCCCTGAATCAGGTCACTGGCTTGGGTTGAGCCATCGTGGTACCTCTAGGGCTCCCAACCCCCTGAGGGCCCAAATTCTGAACCCTTTGCCCCCCGGGGATGGTTTCAGGAGCAAAGCCGTAAGCTTGGGAGCCCCAGGGGAGCAATTCCTGTGCCCTTCAAAAGGGCGGCCCCCATTCCCCTTCTCTGGACCAGCGACTGGACTGCAATAGAGATGGTTGGACCGGGAGCCACGATGGCATCAGGGTGGCTGTCTTGTGAATTATTGGGCCAATTAGCATCATGTGTAAAGGAGGGAGGATGAGGAGGGAAAGGAAGAAAGGGTAAAGCAGAGGAAGCAAGGGAGGGGAAGTAGGAGTAGGAGAGAGGGGAAGAAGGAGAAGAGAGGAGGGGGGGAAGGGAAGGGAAGAAGAAAAGAGGAAGGAGAGGAGGAAAGAAGATGTCAGTGAAGGGAGGTTGAGAAGAAGGAAGGAGTAGGGCTGTTGCAAAATAAGATGAGGATACGGGGTGGCCAGAAAGTGACCCCAGATGTGTTTTCTATATTTGTAAGAAGATTGTGATAAATGTTAATAGTTAATAGATAAATGCTGACAGTATTTACAGGAATGTATATTTGTGAATGTATATGAAAGGAAAAAAAAATACATAAAAAAAATTAGCATCATGTTACCTAGTCCTATGATTGGTGTGATGAGGTCGTGACCCCTGTGTTATCCCCCCCACAAACCCTGCAATGACCTTGGTGTGGGTATTGTTTAAAAGATGCAACCCCTCCCTCTTCCTTCTGGAGGGGGAGCTGCCCTTGGCAGCCGCCTCTGTGGGTAGTTTCACACTCCCCCCTTAAAGGAATGAAACAGCTAGAGGAGAGCCCCTTGCTTGCCCCCAATCGGGCTGATCGGAAGAGATGCGCTAGCCCGCCTCCTTTCCCAGCTGCATGGAGGAGCCCCCTCTCCACCACTAACCCACTGGAAATAAAATCCTGGCACCAAGAGAAACTTGGAACCGACCTCGGAGTTTGGTGGTGCCAGGAATTCAGTTCTGGTGCCAGGCTGGCAGGTGGGGCGGTGAAGGCTTATGCTTGGTTGGAGGCCTGCCCAGCCCAAATGGCTAATGAATTTCCCTTCTTGGAATCCCAAGAGATTCCCGGGGTGGTTCATGGAATGGGAGGTCAAGTACCCCCCTTCCCAAAAAGACACGGGATTAGGAGCCCCTTCCTCACTGCCCTATATAATAGGAGAAAAGGAAAGCAGATCTGATCCAGCGCCTTCCCGCTCTGTTGGGACAATAGCAATAGCAATAGCAGTAGACTTATATACCGCTTCATAGGCCTTTCAGGCCTCTCTAAGCGGTTTACAGAGAGTCAGCATATTGCCCCCAACAATCTGGGTCCTCATTTTACCCACCTCGGAAGGATGGAAGGCTGAGTCAACCCTGAGCCGGTGAGATTTGAACCGCTGACCTGCTGATCTAGCAGTAGCCTGCAGTGCTGCATTTAACCACTGCGCCACCTTGGCTCGGGACACCGATTTTTAACAGATTAACAGAGTTGGAAGGGAGCTTGTAGGTCATCTAGTCCAACCTGCCACCCTAACAGGAGACCCTACACCATTTCTGACAGATAGCAGTCCAGTCTCTTCTTGAAAGCCTCCAGGGATGATGATCCCACAACTTCTGAAAGGAAGTCCTTCCATCGAATATAAAATAACAGAGTTGGAAGGGACCTTGTAGGTCATCTAGTCCAACCTGCCACCCTAACAGGAGACCCTACACCATTTCTGACAGATAGCAGTCCAGTCTCTTCTTGAAAGCCTCCAGGGATGATGATCCCACAACTTCTGAAAGGAAGTCCTTCCATCGAATATAAAATAACAGAGTTGGAAGGGACCTTGTAGGTCATCTAGTCTGACCCCCCCCACCAAGCAGGATGCCCTACACCATTTCTGACAGATGACAGCCCAGTTGCTTCTTGAAAGCCTCCAGGGATGAAGTTCCCACAACTTCCAAAAGCAACTTCTGTTCCATGGGTTGATTGCTCTCACTGTCAGAAAATCTCTCCTTATTTCCAGGTTGAATCTCTCCTGGATCAGTTTCCATCCATTATTCCTTCTCTGGCCTTCAGGTGCTTTGGAGAATAGCTTGACCCACCTCCTCTCTGTGGCAGCCCCTCAAATATTGAAAGGCTCCTATCCTGTCTCCCCTGGTCCTTCTCTCCCCTAGACTAGCCAGGCCCCGTTCCTGCAACTTTCATCGTATGTTTTAGCCTCCAGTCCCTTCATCATCATCATCATCATCAGACCCCTCCCCTCAAGTGACTCTGGAACACCCCCCCTCCCTCCCACCACTTCCTTTTCTGGCTCAATTGAAAGAGAAACCATGATTGGCAGGAGGGATTAAGGATCCTCATGCTTTGGGCTTGGCTTCCCCACCCCGACAGACTGCAGAGGCGCAAGTCCCTTTAGAGCAGTGTTCCCCAACCATTTCAACTTGAAGCGAATGCTGGCTGGGGAATTCTGGGAGTTGAAGTCCGGATCTCTTCAAGTTGCCACGGTTGGGGAACACTGTTTTAGAGCCTGATGCATCCTTGCCTCCCCCAAAGACAGGCCTTCTGCGAACGGTGGTATGTGGAACCTGGCCATCCCGGTTGGATGCAGCTGTTGGGGCTTATGCAACTGCAAATTGGGAGTCTATGGATTCCTCCCACCCCCCAAATTCTGAAAAGCTTACTTTGGCACCGAATGATCTCCTAGAAGCTACAGGATGTTTGTGGATAAAAGGAATGCTCTTCCCCTCCCTTTTAATCATCAGAACTCAGCCACAAAGGAGAAAACACTAATGGAGGTTCAGGTGTAGAGGACGTTGCACTGCACTTTGCATGATCTTGATTCTGTCCTTTTGTTAGATAACAGATTAACAGAGTTGGAAGAGGCCTTGTAGGTCATCTAGTCCAACCTTCCCCCCCCCCCCCCCGCCCAAGCAGGAGACCCTACACCATTTCTAACAGAGGGCAGTCCAATCCCTTCCTGAAAGCCTCCAGGGATGAAGCTCCCACAACTTCCAAATGCAACTTCTGTTCCATGGGTTGATTGTTCTCACTGTCAGAAAGTTCCTCCTTATTTCTAGGTTGAATCTCTCCGTAGTCAGTTTCCATCCATTATTCCCTGTCTGGCCTTCAGGTGCCTTGGTTCACATTTGTGATGGAGAAACAAAATGCAAATTCAGGTGGAACGACTTGCCTTCAGAAGTTGTGGGTGGCCCATCACTGGAGCCTTATAAAAGATACTGGACAGCCACTTGTCTGAAATGGTAACAGGGTCTCCTGCTTGAGGAGGGGATTGGACTAGAAGACCGCCAAGGTCCCTTCCAGCTCCATTCAACAGACTGAAACCTGGAGCAATCCAGGTTCACAACTGCTTAATTACTTTAACGGTTATTTTTCAGGCTTTTGGTCAGAGGGACATCCTCTCATGAAGTGATTGAGTTTCCAATCAGAAAAAAAGACCTCCCTGAATTTCAGTTTTTTTCCTCCACTCCTATAGACCCATGAGTCTGCCTGTTGCATCTCTGTATGAATAATGGTTATGGTCTGGCCACAGGTCAATTCAGCTACAGGTGGGATCAAGCCATATGGCAATGTCTGCACCATCAAAGCTGACCCCAGCCAGAGCATAGAAGAACTCAGAGAAGTAGTGCAAGGTCAGAAGATGTGGGGAGACCTGGCCCATAGAATCTCCAAAAGTCGGATGACTACTACTACTACTACTACTACTACTACTACTACTACTACTACTACTCCACCACCACCTCCTCCTCCTCCTCCTCTTCCTCCTCCTCCTCCCTGTATTGAGACAATCTGCCTCTAAGCATTATTTAAGAAAACCACCTCCTCCTTCTCCTTCTCCCCCTCCCCCCTCCCCCCCTCCTCCTCCTCCTCCTTTTCCTCCCCCCCTCCTCCTCCTCCTCCTCTGTAAACCACTTAGAGAAAGCTGTAAAGCACTATGAAGCGGTATATGTCTAAATGCTATTGCTATTGTATAACTCATACATAGGTGGACAGTTCTGAAATGGTACCCAATATATCTGTTAGGAATGTTTTAAGATTTAAGAGGAGGAAATAGGGAGCCATTGTTCCATTTCTAGTGTCAAAATCTCTGGAGTTCCAGACAGAGGAGCACGTATGTATGTATGTGTGTATGTACGTATGTATATATTATCTCTATCCCCCCAAGAACTGAAACACAGAACAGGACAACGGCATTGTCCTCCTCCCTTACATCAAAGGCACCACAGATAAAATCAGCAAAATTCTCCACAAACACAATATCAAGACAGCCTTCAACACTGACCCAAAAATAGCCAACATCTTAAGAAACCCCAAAGACAAAATTCAACTAGAAAACCAAGGAGTCTACGAAATACCATGCAAAATCTACCCTGCAACATAAATAGGACAAACAAACAGGAGAATAAATGCACACATCACAGAACATAAGAACGCAGCAAGAAAAAAAGAAAAAACCTTCCTCCCTTTTCCAGCACCTTAAAGTTACAGAACATGAAATTAATTTTGAAGGAACCAAATAAATCTCCAAAAATGAACACTTCAACAAGAAAATAATTATGGAAGCTATCGAAATAAAGAAACACCCCCACAACATGAATAAACATGACGATACCTCCTGCTTACCAGACATCTGGAAACCAGCCCTAGTCAACAAACGAGCCCCACCCACCACCGAGGCCGTTACAACACAAAACAACAATGGACACTCAGCCAGCACCAATCTACCAATCATGATACAACCACACAACCAATCCATCCACTTACTGAAACAAAGCTAGCACTCCACACACACCCCACCAAGAGTTATAGAAAGACGGCAGCTCTGATCACACTTTAAGCCCAAAACCCAGCCTGAAGATGGCGAGTGAGACCTTGCTGAAACGTTGCCAAGACAATCTCAATCTTACATGGGAAAAGACCCGAATACAAGACCAGCATACCTACACCCATGAAAATCTACGAAAACACACACACACACGCGCACACACACACACACACACACACACAACATGTATAACATTTAGTTTGTGCATCAGCATGGTTGTCTGAAAAAAACTTTGTGCGTGTGTGTTTCCCAAGATTGTGTTGTATTGCTTGTTTAAAGCAGAGTCACTGAGCTGCTTGATTGCTTTACTCTTCTCTTCCGCCGTCACCTTTCTTAATAATCATTTGGATAATTGGCCATTGTTGGAGGAAAATATTATGCAAAGGGTTTTGCCATTTGCATGAGATTGGGTGGAATTGTTCCCTTCCTGCTTGACAGCTATCTTCAGTGGAAAAGAAGTAAATCAAAATACTGGGGTATCAACCCTGATAAATTAGGAAAGAAAGATAGATAGATAGATAGATAGATAGATAGATAGATAGATAGATAGATAGATAGATAGATAGATAGATAGATAGAAATGATAGAGATGATGGATGGATGGATGGATGATAGATGATAGATAGATAGAGATGATAGTAATAGATAGATAGATAGATAGATAGATAGATAGATAGATAGATAGATAGATAGATAGATGATAGGTAGATAGCTAGATATGATAGAGATGATGGATGGATGGATGGATGGATGGATGATAGATGATAGATAGATAGATAGATAGATAGATAGATAGATAGATAGATAGATATGATAGTAATAGATAGATAGATGATAGAGATGAAAGATAATAGATAGATAGATAGATAGATAGATAGATAGATAGATAGATAGATAGATAGATAGATTGATATGATAGATGATTGATGATAGATAATGGATGGATGGATGATAGATAGAGATGATAAATAGGTAGATAGGTAGGTAGGTAGGTAGGTAGGTAGGTAGGTAGGTAGATAGATAGATAGATAGATAGATAGATAGATAGATAGATAGATAGATAGATAGATAGATAGATAGATAGATGATAGGTAGATAGCTAGATATGATAGAGATGATAGTTGGATGGATGGATGATAGATGATAGATAGATAGATAGATAGATAGATAGATAGATAGATAGATAGTAATAGATAGATGATAGAGATGAAAGAAGATAGATAGATAGATAGATGATAGATAGATAAATAGATAGATAGATAGATAGATAGATAGATAGATAGAGATGATGGATGGATGGATGGATGGATGATAGATAGATAGATGATAGATAGATAGATAGATAGATAGATAGATAGATAGATAGATGATAGATAGATGATAGATAGAGATGATAGATAATAGATGGATGATAGATAGAGATGATGGATGGATGGATGGATGGATGGATGGATGGATGGATGGATGGATGGATGGATAGATAGATAGATATGATAGATTATAGATGATTGATGATAGATAATGGATGGATGAATGGATGGATGGATGATAGAGATGATAGATGATAGATAGATAGATAGATAGATAGATAGATAGATAGATAGATAGATAGATAGATAGATATGATAGATGATTGATGATTGATGATAATAGATAGATAGATGTGATAGATGATAGATGATAGATGATAGATGATAGATGATAGATGATAGATGATAGATGATAGATGATAGATAGATTGATGGATGAATGGATGGATGGATGATTGATACAGATGATAGATAATAGATAGATAGATATGATTGATGATTGATAGAGGGATAATAGATAGATGGATGGATGAATGGATGGATGATAGAGATGATAGATAGATAGATAGATAGATAGATAGATAGATTGAAAGATAGATTCCATTTAGTGACTGTTCAAAGTTACAGCAGCACTGAAAAATGTGGCTCATGCCTGTTTTCCAGTGATGACCTTTGCAATACCCCTATGAACATGTGATCAAAATTCGGATGCTTTTACTGGATACCTATGGCTGCAACCCTGGTCATCACAATTAATAGACAGAGAACTAGCCACTTGTACACATATCACTATAATCGATATCACACACTCTGCTCTCTCTCTCACAGAGAAAGGGGGGGGGAGAGTGAGAGTGTGTGCGAGAGAGAGAGATGGTGATCATCTGTAATATCCCACAGTTATATTGGCAGACTGAAATGTATGTACTGTGGTAAAAGAAACATGCATGAAAAAGGCACGAAGTCTTCAGGTGGGTTTTAATTGCAAAATAAAGCAATCATGGGATGCAAATGCACAGCAGATGGCTGTGTATGTACAAACATGCAAACAGTCACACTTGTCTTCAAATGCCATTGTTGCTTTAAAACTCCAAAGTGGGACCCGTCCATGTGCTTTGCAAAGGGCTTCTTTCAGATGCTTTATGATTTCTTTTTTTGCAGCGATCTGATGCCCTCTCCGTCATTCCTTTTAGGTTGGGAATCGCAGCTCCTGGAAACCGGTTTTTTGGCAATCTTCCTGTGTCCTTTGTGGACTTTTTCCCGGGTGGCCAAGGATACGCCCCCTTCCTTCATTGTCATCTGGGCCTATCGTTGGCTTATTTTCAGAATCATGCTTGGAGCGGTAAGTGCGTCATGGCAGGAATTGGTTTACTGGCAGCTTGACGACAGGCGGCTAAACTTGACGGCCTTCATCTTCAACCCTGCAGAATAAAGTTTTCTCCTCGCGATGTTAGAGCAGCTCCACGATGGGGTTTGAACCTATTAAAAGTTATTTCTCTCCAGCGGTTGTTAAAAATGGCACTCCTGGGTTCCTCTGGGAGCGTTCTAAATTTCCATAATGTTCACTTCTGCTCTCTTATCTCCAAGGCAGAAATTGACTTAAGACTGAAACAGGCAAATTATTCCTTCTATCACCTTCTCCTAATTCATTCCACCCCCATAATTTAGCTAATTTTGGGGGGGCAAATGGGCCCTTTTGAACCCGGGAACACACAACTCTGATGCACTAAGAGGCCTGGGGCTCAGCTAAACAGTTCAAGCTTCCTTTGCCTTGTTCAACTGAGGAACCCCTTTGGCATGAGACCATTCCTGGCCTGCTACATGCAATTACAGATAACAGATTAACAAAGATGGAAGGGACCTTGTAGGTCCGTGATGGCGAACCTAAGGCAAACTTGCCACAGGTGGCATGTGGAGCCCCCTCTGCGGGCACATGAGCCGTCGCCCAGCTCAGTTTCACCACGTATGTGCATGGGCCTCCTGCCAGTCAGCTGATTTTCGGGTCTCTGCCATGCATGAGGGAGATGCTGGTACATGCATGGAGGGCAGTCCCCCCCCCCACGCCCAGTTTTTGGTTCCAGGAGGCTTCAGGGAGGCCTGCTAGGCCCAAAATGGGGCATGAGGGGGGTTGTGCATGCATGTATGGGGGGGGGAGCACGAGAGGGTTGCATGCCCATGCGAAGCGGGAGGGCTGCACCAGGAGGGTGTTGTGCGCACATTGCGTTATGGGTGTGGGCATGCAAGCGTGCATTGTCGCATGCAGGCTCATGCTTTCGGGGCACAAGGACAAAAATGGTTAGCCATTGCTGTTGTAGTTTATATAGTCCAAATGCCCCCTGCCCAAGCAGGAGACCCTACACCATTTCTAACAGATGCCAGTCCAGTCTCTTCTTGAAAGTCTCAAGTGATGAAGCTCCCAGAACCTCGGAAGGCAAGTCATTCCAATGAATATAGAATAACAGAGTTGGAAGGGACCTTGTAGGTCATCTAGTCCAACCCCACACCCAAGCAGGAGACTCTACACTATTTCTGACAAATGGCAGTCCAGTCTCTTCTTGAAAGGTCTCAAGTGATGAAGCTCCCACAACTTCCAAACGCCCTTTGAAGGCAGTATGTTTGAAAGTGGGGGTCAGCAGCCAGGATGCCCCTTGCTTCTTGGACTTCGGTGCAAGGTATTAGTTGAGAATCAGGCTCTGTGTTTGTTTTACCACTGTTCTAACAAGGCCCCATTAAAAGCATTTAATTTCAGGATAAGGCTGGCATTAAAATTCCGGTCACTGAAAGCGGGATTCACAAGTGGGAAAGATGCCAATTTGTAGGTGGACGAGGCATTCCAGAGAAGGGGCTTAGAAATACTTTGGTTCAGCTGAAGTGATGTAGTTTTAAGAGACGTAGCCCCACCACCACTACCACCAAATGTTAGGGCTAGAAATGGGCATGTTTCCACAACGAAACAAACATGTGAGAAAAGGAAATTATTCCTATGTACGTTGCCAGATTCTTTGCATTTCTAACACAGTTGTGAAATTCCATATTCAAAATCAATGTAATAACCCCACCAGAGACAGGATTGCCAACACATGTATTTATTTTATTTTATTTAGTTACTTTGTCAAACATGTACGAGATAACAGGTATAAGTATAAACATGGACACAGGAAATGGCTATGAATAAATGGGGAGAGTAGGACAGGGACGGAAGACACGCTGGTCCGCTTACGCATGCACCCTTTACAAACCTCTCAGGAATGGGGTGAGGTCCACGCTAGACAGTTTAAGGTTGAAGCTGTGGGGGGTTGAGGATGTAACAATGGAGTCAGGTAGTGCATTCCAGGCGTCGACCTCTCTGTTGCTGAAGTCGTATTTTCCACAATGGAGTTTGGAGCAATTTACCTTGAGTTTGTATCTATTGTTTGCCCGTGTATAATTGTGGTTGAGGCTGAAGTAGTCATTGACAGGTAGGATGTTGTAGCAGACAATTTTGTGTACTATTTTTAGATCAGACCGTAGGGGGCATAGTTGCAGGTTGTCCAAGCCCAAAATTTCAAGCCTGGTGGTGTAAGGGATTCTATTGTGAGCAGAAGAGTAAAGTACTTTTCTCGTGAAATACCTCTGGACTTGCTCAATTGTATTAATGTCCGATATACAGTGTGGATTACAGGCAGAAGAGCTGTATTCGGGGATTGGTCCGGCAAAGGTTTTGCATGCCCTAGTTTGCAGTACAATATTACAGGAGAAGAAGCTTTGCAAATTAGTTAACAACACTTGATGCCTTTTTGGCAATGCTGTTACAGGGAGCTCTGGGCAGACTTGGTCCCTGACTGTCGTAGATCCCCTCCATGGAGTTTTCTTGGCTATAGTTCCATGTGGAAATGGTTCACTGTTTGTATTTCTGGGACTTTCTTTCCTCTTATCCCACTCTGCCTGGGATTTCCTTGTGGTCTCCCATCCAGGCCATAATCAAACTCCACTCTGCCTTACTTCAAAGCCTAGAGAAGATCATTCAAAAGGAAGTTTGCATAGAAGTAATGTACCTGCCTCCTGGAACATATTCTCAATGAATCTAAGCTGGCCCTGCTTTTTATTTTATTTTAAAGTTAATTATTTAGGAAAGAAAATGTTCCTTTCTGATTGATACAGTAAGACGTCCCAGTCTTGGTTTATTTAACATACTTAAATAAAAATGCAAACAAGTAAAAATAATTAATATGTGACAACAATGAAGCAGATATTTTTCTCTTTTTTAACAGATTGACGCCAGTAAACTATTGCAATCTGTAAGATCACAGCTCAAAAAAATTGGTGGAAAATGAGTGGGTCTCAAAGACTTTTCAAAGGTCTGTGGTGACAGAGATTGACAGATGTCAGAATAAAATATAATACAAAACAGCACTGTGAGGAGTCATTAGACCTTTAATCTCCCTTCGTATTCAATTTGTTCATTGATTGATTTATATTATACTTCTGAACTTCTCCAAAGCCATTAATTACGTCATTGTTTTTCTTTATTTGAATATTTTAGAAACTTTGAGTGTTTTAAGTGGCCTTAAGGCAGGGATATTTTCAAAAACATTTTAAAAACAAATTATTTATTAATTAAATGTAGAACAGTTAATAGCAGTATCAATACATTTAAAACTATATATTTATTAAAAATTTCCACTACCCTTCACTCAACAACTCTGGATAGTTAAAACTAAATGAAATTCAGTTTTAAAAAATGGCCAGTTGGAAACTAAATTTCACAGCCAGGTAAATCCAAAAGCAAATCTTTATTGCCCCTGTAAGGCCATCCATCACAACAATAGAATACAATGGGTAAAAAATGGATCTATTTTAAACAGAAGGAAAACTAAGATGGGCTTTTTAGACCTGAGGAAGAATGCAGAGCAGAACCGGATTGGGCCACTTGGAAAGATATTTATGGGGAGACAGTGGGCAGTGGGGCAGGTTCTGGACTATTGGCTGGGAAAAGTAGATCTAAGAAGCAAAGGATGGAAACTAATCGAGGACCGAAGCAACCTGGAATTAAAGAGGAAAAAATCCTAACATTTAGAACAATTAACCAGTGGAACAGCTTGCCTCCAGAAGTTGTGGATGCTCCATCACTGGAGGCTTTCAAAAAGAGACTGGACAGCCTCTTGTCTGATATGATAGGGGGCAGTGATGGTAAACCTTTTTGGCACCAAGTGTCGAAAAGGGAGCACTTCGCGTTCATCTACGCTGTGAACAGGAAGAGGAGCTGCCCAAGGGGGCATGTGCATACTGGAAAATGACCTTCCAGTTTCCAGCACAGTCTTCTGGTTACTGCCGCGCATGCGCCAATCAGCTGACCGGTGCAGATGCTTATGCTGGGAAATGGCAGACCAGCTCTTCCGGTTTCCGGCACTGCCGCACACACAAAGGCCAGCTGATCGTCGCATGTGCATGCACACCAAAAACCTCAGAGAGGAACAGGCAACTCCATGCATGCATGCCAGGCGACATAGCTCCATATGCCACTTCGGGCCCGCGTGCCATATGTTTTGCCATCAGAGATACAGGTTTTCCTGCCTGAGCTGGAAATCATAAGAGATCAATAGGAGAAGGAAGTAAGAAAGATGAGAAGGATAATAGCGAATAATTTATTTATTTAAAGCACTCTTGAGTGACAACCTTTTAGGGCATTATATAGATGGAGGTTTCGAACGTACGTTAGTGCTGTGGTGAGGTGAGCCACTGAAATGGTTGTTTTGTGGCATGGAGAATGCCACGTAAGTGTGACTTGGCTGCGGACAGTGAGGTTTGCAAATGCTGTTTGCCTGGCTGGCTGATTTGAATCCAAGGCAAAGTAGCTGTTTTGTAGGCAGCAAAGAGCTCCATTGTTCCTGGGGTAGGTGTGTGTGTGTGTGTGTGTGTGCGCGCGCGCAGGAGTGGTGAGGCTGAGCAGTTTGGCCTGGGGATAGATTAAGAAACATTAATTAAGAAATCAGGAGAGGGCGAGTTCTGGACCTGCCTTAGGCTTTGGGCCACTTGTTCTCTCTCACCCCAACCCACTGTCAGGGTTTCAAATAGCATCCGAAATTAAATCAGAGTCCGAGGCAAAGCATTCCTCAAAGTTCCAATTTATTAAGAGAGCCATGTTGGCACATCTGGGAAAACCCGAATCTGAAAGCTTCCCGGTTTTCCCCACCCAGTTGAAAGTTCAAGATCTTGCCTCCACACCTACCAGCCCATCACATGGTGCAATCTCCCACTGCCATGCTGGCAATTCCACCCATCCAATTTCGGTCAGGTGCAGAGGTGCAGAGACAAAGGATGATCTTGGCCTTCTAGAAAGGATTTTGTTATGGCTACAGAGTATGCCACTCCTTACCTGCCATTTTCTTACAACAGAAAATGGATAGTACAATAATGGAAAGTGTGGCAGGCCAAAGATCCAAAAGAAAAGATGGCTGCAGGCCTGACAAACCACCTCACAGGGTTGTTGTTATGGGGCAAATAAATCAGAAATATTGGGAGTATTATTATTAGGCTGCCGTGTATGTGTGTGTGTGTGTGTGTGTATCTACGTGATAGAGAAGGTGAGATATAATGATAATTTATTATAATTTATAATAATAAAAAACAAGAACCTCTTACATAACACCAGGGCTTAACAACTGCCAATAAGAAAGACAAGAAAGTGTGAATAGTGGATATGGCAATGCCTGGAGTCAGGGGAGGGGAAAGGAAGGGAAGGGAGAAGAGAAGAGAAGTTACTGATTAACTATTAACAAAAAAATCACCTTGAATTCTTGGAGGACAGAGGTACATTTTCATGAAAGCCTGGCTGAGAGGCCATTTTCAATAGGATTATTCATCAGCCAGATTTGCTTTGAACTGTGAGACGGACGGCAAACAGAAGAGAAAGAACTAGAGAAAATGACCAAATACAAAGTCCTGCAAATAGAAATAGAACGACTGTGGCAAAAGGAAGCCAAGGCAGTACCAGTAGTCACAGGCCCCTTGGGTGCAATCCCAAAACAACTGGAGCCCCACTTGATCACCGTCGGCACTGACAAATTCACCATCGGTCAATTGCAAAAAGGCAGCTTTACTTGGAACTGCTTACATCCTGCCACAATCCCTTGGAAACCATCAAGCAGCAACATCTGCCCATTCTGTGAAGTACTTGATAGGTGGACACAAATGCCAAATCTAGTCTAAACATCTGGCTGACTGTACGGACAACCATAATAATAATAATAATAATAATAATAATAATAATAATAATAATAACAACAACAACAACAACAACAACAACAACTCCGCCGTTGCCGGTCCCAAGCCCGGATGAGAAAGGAGGAAGGTTGGGGTCAGGTTGGCATCTGGTCCCGTAAAAAAAACCCGCCAACCCATACAATATGGTGAAAAAAACAAATAAGAATTCCATACCGCATCGGTCGTCGCGCGGGTTAACAAGGGCCGCGGCGGATGTTGGGGTCCCTGGACATCCGTCGACAAGTGGGCTACAAGTGGATCAGCCAACAAAACGACAAAAATATAGTGCAGATGAAAACCGTGCCATAATGGCCTGTTACTACAACTCAGAGCCACAAAAAAGAGGCTATTTAAAGCGAATATATGAATTATGGAAACAACAATATCCAGATTCAAATGTTAGTGAACAACGACTAGCAGATCAAAGGCGATTTATTATACGGAATAAAGTGTTTAGTGAAGTTGAACATGAGGAAATTCAGGCAAATTGCAAAACCCAAAAAACAATATCACAAGTGGAAATAACTGATATTCAAGACACAACTAAAGACATTATAGTAGAACTCCCAGAAGAAGCTCTCGGGGAGGAAATAACATCACCACCACTAGAACCAGTTATCACTGAACCAACTGATGAACTAACTCAAAAACAAAAAGAATTGAAGGATAAGATCATGGAGCATTTTCTGCTTAATGAGGAAAGGCAACGTTTACCATCACTAAAAACTGTGCCTAAGAAAATTTTGGCCCCTATCATGAAAATGGTTAATGCAGTGTTTTCAACAATTGAACCGGAATCCATCTTGGAAACAAACCAGTTAATGTACAGCGCAGCTGTAATAGTCACTAATGAACTAGGCATTAAAATTAAAGTACCTAGTCACACAACAGAAAAAGCATCAAAGCCAAAGTGGAAAATCCGTTTAGAACAAAAAATCAAAAAATTAAGAGCAGATGCTAGTAACTTAAAGAACATGCATGAGCAACGGCTTAAAAACAACAAAATCATAGATCGGCTAATCAGCAGATATAGATTGGATACAAGAAACATCAATGAAGCTGTAGAGATTGTAAAACAGCAGATAACAGCAACAGCTAGAAAAATTGAAAGATATGAGGCACAAATCATCCAATATAAACAAAATCAGCAATTTCGATCAGACCAACGGCGCTTTTATCAAAGTCTTAATGTGAATGGTGACACCAAAAGTGAAAAACCAGAAAAAAAGGCCACAGTTGAATTCTGGAAAGAATTGTGGGAAAATGCAAAGGACTACAACAAGGAAGCAAAGTGGATACATGACTTTGAGAAAAGCATTGGCAACAAACAAATGCAAGTATTAGAAATAACAACTGAGATGGTCAAAAATCGAGTTAAAAAGGTAAAGAATTGGACATCACCTGGAAAGGACCAATTACATGGTTTCTGGCTCAAATATCTGACCAGTTTACATGCAATATTGGCCAGGCAACTGAATGAAATTTTACAAAAGGGCCAAATTGATGAATGGTTGACAACTGGAAAAACATACTTGATTCAGAAAGATCCAACTAAAGGAACAACACCTGAAAACTACAGACCAATAACATGCTTGCCAACAACCTTCAAATTACTCACAGGCATTATTGCAGATAACATGATGGATTATTTGGAAACAAACAACATCTTGCCAGTAGAGCAAAAAGGCAACAAAAGAAGGAGCAGGGGCACAAAAGATCAGCTTCTAATTGATAAAATGATATTAGAAAATTGTAAGAACAGAAAAACGAACTTGAATATGGTCTGGATTGATTACAAAAAGGCATTTGACTCACTGCCACATAGTTGGATCATAAAATGCTTAGAAACAACTGGCATTAGCAAAAATATTACATCCTTTACTGAAAAGGCAATGAAACAATGGAGAACTGAGTTGGCAGTAGGGAATGAGAGCTACGGAATGGTTAATATCAAGCGAGGAATTTTCCAGGGTGATTCACTTTCACCTCTTCTCTTCATCATCGCAATGATCCCACTATCAGTAATCTTAAAAAAAATGAAATTAGGCTACCAAACAGCCAAAAAAGCTGAAAAAATTTCGCATTTACTATATATGGATGATTTGAAACTCTACGGAAAGTCAGAAATAGAAATCCAATCATTGACAAATACAGTCCGAGTATTCAGTACCGATATTTCAATGCAGTTTGGCATGGAAAAATGTGCCACTGTATCCATAAAAAGAGGCAAAATCACTGCATCTGAGGGAATTGAAATGCCCAATGGCCAACTAATTAAATGCAAAGAAAATGAAGCCTACAAATACTTAGGCATTCTGCAGTTGGATAACATCAAGCATGGAGAAGTAAAAACTATTGTCAGACGAGAGTACACCAACAGAGTTAGGAAAATTTTGAAATCTAAATTGAATGGTGGAAATACAATCAAGGCCATAAATACCTGGGCAATACCAGTTATAAGATACACAGCTGGCATAGTTAACTGGACACAAGCTGATTTGGACCTTTTGGACCGAAAAACCAGGAAACTAATGACAATGCACTACAGTTTACATCCACGTGGTGATACTGATAGATTATATCTGCCCCGAAAATCAGGTGGCAGAGGATTATTACAAGTGAAGCAAACAGTTGAAGAAGAAAAACATGCACTGGCTGATTATTTAAAAGAAAGTCAAGAACATCTATTAATCGAAGTAAAGAACAAAAATCTACTGAAGGCCCAACAGACAAAACAAGAATACAGAAAAGATGTGATAAAATCAAGAATGGAGAGTTGGCAGAACAAAGCACTGCATGGTCAATTTCTGGAAAAAATAAAAGATAAAGTGGACAGGGAACAAACTTGGTTATGGTTAAAAACAGGTACATTAAAGAAAGAAACAGAGTCACTAATCCTGGCTGCGCAAGAACAAGCTATCCGCACAAATGCCATTAAGGCCAAAATCGAAAAATCCTCTGATGATGCCAAATGCAGACTTTGCAAAGAAGCTGACGAAACTGTTGATCACATACTCAGCTGCTGTAAAAAAATCGCACAGACTGATTATAAATTGCGGCACAATTCAGTAGCACAAATGATCCATTGGAATTTGTGCAAAAATTATAATATTAAAACAGCAACAAACTGGTGGGAACATCAGCCTGAAAAAGTCACCGAAAATCAGATGGTCAAGATCTTGTGGGATTTCCGTATACAAACCGACAAAATACTGGCGCATAATACACCAGACATCACACTGGTTGAGAAAAATAAGGTCACAATCATAGACATCGCAATATCAGGTGATAGCAGGGTCGCCGAGAAGGAACATGAAAAAATCGCAAGATACCAGGACTTAAAAATCGAAATTCAACGACTATGGCACAAACCAGCAGTGGTAATTCCAGTGGTAATTGGCACACTGGGTGCTATTCCAAAAGCACTGGAATTACATTTAAAACAGTTAAAAATTGACAAAATCACCATCAGTCAAATGCAAAAAGCTGCACTGCTTGGATCTGCACGTATATTACGAAAATACGTTACGACGTCCTAGGCCCCTGGGTGGGGCCCGACTAGTAACCAATGCCAAATCCAGCAAAACAACTGGCCGCTGTGATACAATTGTATAATAATAATAATAATAATAATAATAATAATAATAATAATAATAATAATAATAATAATAATAATAATGTGTCAGGCGAGAGTACACCAACAGAGTTAGGAAAATTTTGAAATCTAAATTGAATGGTGGAAATACAATCAAGGCCATAAATACCTGGGCAATACCAGTTATAAGATACACAGCTGGCATAGTTAACTGGACACAAGCTGATTTGGACCTTTTGGACCGAAAAACCAGGAAACTAATGACAATGCACTACAGTTTACATCCACGTGGTGATACTGATAGACTATATCTGCCCCGAAAATCAGGTGGCAGAGGATTATTACAAGTGAAGCAAACAGTTGAAGAAGAAAAACATGCACTGGCTGATTATTTAAAAGACACTCAAGAACATCTATTAATCGAAGTAAAGAACAAAAATCTACTGAAGGCCCAACAGACAAAACAAGAATACAGAAAAGATGTGATAAAATCAAGAATGGAGAGTTGGCAGAACAAAGCACTGCATGGTCAATTTCTGGAAAAAATAAAAGATAAAGTGGACAGTGAACAAACTTGGTTATGGTTAAAAACAGGTACATTAAAGAAAGAAACAGAGTCACTAATCCTGGCTGCGCAAGAACAAGCTATCTGCACAAATGCCATTAAGGCCAAAATCGAAAAATCCTCTGATGATGCCAAATGCAGACTTTGCAAAGAAGCTGATGAAACTGTTGATCACATACTCAGCTGCTGTAAAAAAATCACGCAGACTGATTATAAATTGCGGCACAATTCAGTAGCACAAATGATCCATTGGAATTTGTGCAAAAATTATAATATTAAAACAGCAACAAACTGGTGGGAACATCAGCCTGAAAAAGTCACCGAAAATCAGATGGTCAAGATCTTGTGGGATTTCCGTATACAAACCGACAAAATACTGGCGCATAATACACCAGACATCACACTGGTTGAGAAAAATAAGGTCACAATCATAGACATCGCAATACCAGGTGATAGCAGGGTCGCCGAGAAGGAACATGAAAAAATCGCAAGATACCAGGACTTAAAAATCGAAATTCAACGACTATGGCACAAACCAGCAGTGGTAATTCCAGTGGTAATTGGCACACTGGGTGCTATTCCAAAAGCACTGGAATTACATTTAAAACAGTTAAAAATTGACAAAATCACCATCAGTCAAATGCAAAAAGCCGCACTGCTTGGATCTGCACGCATATTACGAAAATACGTTACGACGTCCTAGGCCCCTGGGTGGGGCCCGACTAGTAACCAATGCCAAATCCGGCGAAACAACTGGCCGCTGTGATACAATTGTACAACAACAACAATAATAATGTGCAAAAATTATAATATCAAAACAGCAAAAAACTGGTGGGAACATCAGCCTGAAAAAGTCACCGAAAATCAGATGGTCAAGATCTTGTGGGATTTCCGTATACAAACCGACAAAATACTGGCGCATAATACACCAGACATCACACTGGTTGAGAAAAATAAGGTCACAATCATAGACATCGCAATACCAGGTGATAGCAGGGTCGCCGAGAAGGAACATTAAAAAATCGCAAGATACCAGGACTTAAAAATCGAAATTCAACGACTATAGCACAAACCAGCAGTGGTAATTCCAGTGGTAATTGGCACACTGGGTGCTATTCCAAAAGCACTGGAATTACATTTAAAACAGTTAAAAATTGACAAAATCACCATCAGTCAAATGCAAAAAGCCGCACTGCTTGGATCTGCACGCATATTACGAAAATACGTTACGACGTCCTAGGCCCCTGGGTGGGGCCCAACTAGTAACCAATGCCAAATCCGGCGAAACAACTGGCCGCTGTGATAAATTGTGTAATAATAATAATAATAATAATAATAATAATAATAACAACAACAACAACAACAACAACAACAACAACAACAACAATAGCTTAGAAACAACTGACATTAGCAAAAATATTACATCCTTTACTGAAAAGGCGATGAAACAATGGAGAACTGAGTTGGCAGTAGGGAATGAGATCTACGGAATGGTTAATATCAAGCGAGGAATTTTCCAGGGTGATTCACTTTCACCTCTTCTCTTCATCATCGCAATGATCCCACTATCAGTAATCTTAAGAAAAATGAAATTAGGCTACCAAACAGCCAAAGAAGCTGAAAAAAATTCGCATTTACTATATATGGATGATTTGAAACTCTATGGAAAGTCAGAAATAGAAATCCAATCATTGACAAACACAGTCCGAGTATTCAGCACCGATATTTCAATGCAGTTTGGCATGGAAAAATGCGCCACTGTATCCATAAAAAGGGGCAAAATCACTGCATGTGAGGGAATTGAAATGCCCAATGGCCAATTAATTAAATGCAAAGAAAATGAAGCCTACAAATACTTAGGCATTCTGCAATTGGATAACATCAAGCATGGAGAAGTAAAAAGTGTTGTCAGGCGAGAGTACACCAACAGAGTTAAGAAAATTTTGAAATCTAAATTGAATGGTGGAAATACAATCAAGGCCATAAATACCTGGGCAATACCAGTTATAAGATACACAGCTGGTATAGTTAACTGGACACAAGCTGATTTGGGCATTTTGGACCGAAAAACCAGGAAACTAATGACAATGCACTACAGTTTACATCCACGTGGTGATACTGATAGACTATATCTGCCCCGAAAATCAGGTGGCAGAGGATTATTACAAGTGAAGCAAACAGTTGAAGAAGAAAAACATGCACTGGCTGATTATTTAAAAGAAAGTCAAGAACATCTATTAATCGAAGTAAAGAACAAAAATCTACTGAAGGCCCAACAGACGAAACAAGAATACAGAAAAGATGTGATAAAATCAAGAATGGAGAGTTGGCAGAACAAAGCACTGCATGGCCAATTTCTGGAAAAAATAAAAGATAAAGTGGACAGTGAACAAACTTGGTTATGGTTAACAACAGGTACATTAAAGAAAGAAACAGAGTCACTAATCCTGGCTGCGCAAGAACAAGCTATCCGCACAAATGCCATTAAGGCCAAAATCGAAAAATCCTCTGATGATGCCAAATGCAGACTTTGCAAAGAAGCTGATGAAACTGTTGATCACATACTCAGCTGCTGTAAAAAAATCGCACAGACTGATTATAAATTGCGGCACAATTCAGTAGCGCAAATGATCCATTGGAATTTATGCAAAAATTTTAATATTAAAACAGCAACAAACTGGTGGGAACATCAGCCTGAAAAAGTCACCGAAAATCAGATGGTCAAGATCTTGTGGGATTTCCATATACAAACGGACAAAATACTGCAATATTGCAATACCAGGTGATAGCAGGGTCGCCGAGAAGGAACATGAAAAAATCGCAAAATACCAGGACTTAAAAATCGAAATTCAACGACTATGGCACAAACCAGCAGTGGTAATTCCAGTGGTAATTGGCACACTGGGTGCTATTCCAAAAGCACTGGAATTACATTTAAAACAGTTAAAAATTGACAAAATCACCATCAATCAAATGCAAAAAGCCGCACTGCTTGGATCTGCACGCATATTACGAAAATACATTACGACATCCTAGGCCCCTGGGTGGGGCCCGACTAGTAACCAATGCCAAATCCGGCGAAACAACTGGCCGCTGTGATACAATTCTATAACAACAACAACAACAACAACAACAACAACAATAATGCAAAAGAGCAGCTCCCGTAGCTGGGAATTTTGCATGGCGTCTTGTCTAAAACAAAGGGTCTCCAACACTTTGTTATTCAAAGCAATGTGGGTTTCACATTTTGTTACCAGTTCACACGCACCATTTCCTCGCATGCGCCCGGCCTTCCACGCATGTGCTTTGCTCACACATGGGCCTTCCACGCATGCACCTGGCCTCAAAAACGGCGTAGAGCCGGGGTGGGTGGGCAGGCCACCCGTGATTTGCGCTACCTGTTGAACCGGTCCGAACCGGCTGAATTCCACCTCTGGTGAGCAGGATAAAGAAGTTGGAATGTGTGTTATCTTAATAGAAACTTAATTAATAGATAGTTTGAAAAGCTGAAATATATTAATTGTTAATATAAATTAATATATAATTTGATGTAGTAATATAGTTCATATATAATTCAATACATTGATATGTAATTAATAGATAATGTAATAAGTTAAATCCTTCATAAATCAGTGTTTCTCAGCCATGGCAGCTTGAAGATGGGTGGACTTCGAACTCCCAGAATTCCCCAGTCAGAATCTTTTAAGTTGCCAAGGTTGAGAAATGCTGTCATAATACAGAATATATTCAATGTATATTAATATCTACATTTATGTGTAATTTTGTTCAAAATTTCCTGAGAATAGAAGGGCAAATACTAACCTCGGAGCGGTCATTTTTCTCCTCTCCCGCAGGGGATGATTAAAATCCGAGGGGACCGTTGCTGGAAGGACTTGACCTGCATGAATTATCACTACGAGGTAAGCTTTCCAAATCCCAAATTCTTTTGTTCCTTCTTTTAAAGGCCTGTTGAGGTCATTTTTCCTTCGTTATGTTTTTCAACCGGTTGCAGTGGATGCCTTCATTCTAGAACTTGCCAAAGTCGTGTTGAAAAAGGAAAGTAGGGGGGGAAATATTTAAAAAGAATAAACGGTTATTCCGTTTAGACCAGACAGAGGTCTTCAAACTTGGCAACTTTAAGACTTGTGGACTTCAACTCCCAGAATTCTCCAGCCAACATAGACAATTCTGCAGAGCTGGCTAAAGAATTCTGGAAGTTGAAGTCCACAAGTCTTAAAGTTGCCAAGTTTGAAGACCTCTGATCTAAGTGGAGAGATTGCAGAGGAAGGGATTACAAGAGAGTAAATTATGCTGACTGGATTCTGGGAGTTGAAGTCCACAAGTCTTAAAGTTGCCAGGTTTGAAGACCTCTGATCTAAGTGGAGAGATTGCAGAGGAAGGGATTACAAGAGAGTAAATTATGCTGACTGGATTCTGGGAGTTGAAGTCCACAAGTCTTAAAGTTGCCAGGTTTGAAGACCTCTGATCTAAGTGGAGAGATTGCAGAGGAAGGGATTACAAGAGAGTAAATTATGCTGGCTGGAGAATTCTGGGAATAGAAGTCCAACAAGTCTTAAAGTTGCCAAGTTTGAAGACCTCTGGTTTAAACTGTTTCCTCCATGTTATGTTGAAAAGATCCATTCTCTCATGCTTTTTTTTTTTTGAAAGTTGACTACAATATGTGTAACGTTGGAAGCAGAATGTTGGCTTTTTTTCAAAGATTGCATCCGTACAGGTAATCCTTGACTTAACAACAGTTCAGTTAGTGACGGTTCGAACTTACGACAGCACTGAAAAAAGTGACTTATCAAATTTCACACTTATGATAGTTGCAGCATCCCCATGTCACATGATTTACACATTATGGATAATGGGCAACTGATTCATATTTATGACGGTTGCAGAGTCCTGGGGTCCCGTGATCCCCTTTTGTGACCTTCTGACAAGCAAAGTCAATGAAGAAGCCAGAGATTCACTTAACAACTTTGTTACTAATTGAACAACTGCAGGGATTCCCTTTAAGGTCATAAAATGGGACAAAACTCCCGTAGCAAATGTTTCACTTAACAGCAAACATTTTGGAGTCAGTTGTAGTCATAAGTTGAGGGCTACCTGTATCTTGCTCCGAAAATCATGGCTTAGTACAATGTGTGAAGCAAGATAGGTTAGGTTCTGTCCCACAGGATGGAATTGGTAGCTATGGACCAACATTGCTGCTTAAACATCTGGATAACCCTGGTAGATCTACTCAGGTTACTTCTCTGAAACATTTAAGGATCAGTGATAAAGAGCTACTGGTATTATTTATGATGTCAGAAAGATCTCCCCACGTGCAAAGGATCCCCGAAGTGAAACTGGGATGAAATTGAATTATTCTGCATCATATGTTATGTATTTTTAATACTGTCAAGAACAGTGATGGCGAACCTTTTCAGCACTGAGCGCCCAAACTGCAAAGCGTGTGTGTTTGCGCACCAGAAACCAAAGACCAGCTGAACGGCGTGTGCACATGCCTATTTTGTGGGCATTTTCCGGGCCGCTTTCAGGCCATTTTTGGGCTGTATTCTGGGGTGTTTTGGGACCCCAAAATGGCCCTGAATACGGCTGAAAAACAGCCCCCCAAAAACAGCTCAAAAATGACCTGAAAACAGCCACAAAATGGTCCCCAAACAATCTGTTTTGGGGCGCTTTTGGGCCCATTTTCAGGCCATTTTTGGGCTGTATTCTGTGGTGTTTTTCAGACCAAAAATGGCCCTGAATATGCCTGAAAAATGGCTTGAAAACAACCTGAAAACAGCTTCCAAATGGCCCAAAAATGGCCTGGTTTTTTTTTTACCATTTTTGGGGGCGTTTTCAGACCATTTTCCGGTGCTGCAGCGCCCGCAAAGACCAACTGATCGATGTGCATGTGCACGACAGAAACCAGAAGAGCAGCTGGCGATGGCGCGTGCCCCCCCTAGAGAGCTCTCTCTGCATGCCACCTCTGCCCCACACTACTAGGGAGTCAAAGGTGATTTCAAAAAAATGGGCTCTGGGATTGTTCTGTCCGAATTAGCAAGCTGAGCGCTCTAGAAAGCTGGACCAAAGTCGGATTAAGAGAACAACACAAGGAGCCATAGTGGAAGAGACAACAATGAGCACCCGACAGTTGAGTTCAGTGGCAGGTTCCGGATCCTTGGCGGCATCCACATGGATGCGTGCAGCACATGCATCTTAGAGCCTCCGCAAGCCTTCGTGATGCTCCAGCTGCTCAGCAGAGCATCACGCAGGCGCTGTATGCATCATGTGCATGCATGGAAGCACCGAAGACTTAAAAGACTGGTAAGGAGCTCGGGCAGGTGGGTGGGCCATCCGGCGCACTGTACCAGAACGGTATCAGGTGCTCCGGGCAGACTTTAGTATGCCCGTACCTGCAACCCATCACTGGTTCAGATGTTTGAGATGCTGAGAAGCTTTTTAGTGTCTGGGAACCACACAAGGTGGGAGAAAGACCAGAATTCTCTGACAAACAAAGCCAGTGGGGAAGCCAGATTCACTTAACAATCGCCTTACTAACTTAACAACTGCAGTGAGTCACTTAACAACTGTGGCAAGAAAGTGTCATGCCCCCGTCCGAGTCGGAATCCGAAGGGGAAAACAAACAGCTGACAGAGGGTGAGAGAGTAGCTCCGTTGGCTGTGGAGGAAACTGGGGAAGGGCAAAGTCAGTCTGGGCGGACCAGGGGAGGGGTGGAACAAAGGAGAGGGGGTTCAGATGAAGACCAAGACGCACCCCCTCCTCATCCTAGGGAGCGCAGGGAAGAACGCAGAAGAGAGCAATATGGGTTGTGTTGCTTACGAGGAAGGAAAGGGCCCCGATTCCCTTCACAAGGCACACCTGGGGATGGAGTTTAAAGGAGAGGCAAATGGGAGGGGCTGAGTTCATCTGGTGTTAACTGTTTATCTGAGTTCCTGGCATCCTCCAACTGGTTTGATTTACTGCCATGCTACTTCACTTCTGGAACTCCTTATCTTGCTTATCAATGACCTTATCTTGCCTTGTTGGATTTGTAGTTGGAAGTTTTCTGCTTACAACGTTTGGATTGGAGTATTTTCAGCCAAAAGTTGTTGCAGGTTGGTGAAAGAGTTTTTCTCCAGGCGAGTTGAAAGGGACGTTGGGGGCAGAGGTGATGTTAATAAAGGGGCTCATACCGGTTCTCTGGCTGTGTTGCCTTTGTGCCACACCCCGGGTCAGCACAGAAAGACGGTAAAATGGGGCAAAACTCACTTAACCAATGTCTCGCTTAACAACAGAAATGTTGGGCTCAGTTGTGGTCGCAAGTCAGGGACTACCTATGTTCCGTCTTTATTATTTTTATAACTTTCTTCAGGGCAGCAAACAACCTGCGAGGTGGGTTGGGCTGAGAGAGCGGGACTGGTCATAGCTTGAGGCCTATTTGTACTGCACAAACCAGAAGGAGGACTGAGAGAATATCTACAGACCCCTCACAACTTAACCACTAACTGTCTTAACAACAGCAGTGATTCATTTAACAATTGCAGCAAGAAAGGTTGTAAATCGGGGCATAACTCCCTTAACAAATGTCTCCCTTAACAACAGAAACGTTGGGCTCAATTGTGAGTTGAAGGACTCCCTGCATTTATTTATTCATTTTGGAAGAGAATCTGCAGCTGTGAATTGGAAGCCAATAATCTTCAGTTATGCACTCAGGACAACTAAGATTAAGTGTGTGTGGGGGGGGGGAGTTTCAAGATTTACAACGGGGTGCAAAACTGAGGCTTCAAATCCCCTCTCCCCCAGGGGTTCCTGAATTTCAGCTTTCTGCACAAAATAAGGAAATCATTAAATATACTGTGAGTAATCTTTTTGACAGTAGGTAATTAATTACATTTAAATTGGTTTTTTTCCCTCCTCAGCTCTGCCCATTCAGAGTTCAGTCACACTCAAGTTGTGTCTTCTCTTCCTAATCGTTGCTTTCTTTTGATTTACATTGTTTGGCCATTCATGGTCTGGAAAGGAGTTTAAGTGTGGTCTCCCAGTGGTCGGGACAAATCCCTTATAACAGTGGTCTCCAATCTTGGCAACTTTAAGACCTGTGGACTTTAACTCCCAGAGTTGGCTGAGGAACTCTGGGAGTTGAAGTCCACAAGTCTTAAAGTTGCCAAGGTTGGAGACCACTGCCTTATAGGTCCTATAATACTGAAGCTGGTGCTTACCCCATAATAATTGTGTCTTGTTTCATCGGTTCAAGGCAAAGCACCCAAGTCACTAGCAGAAGCCTCCTGAGTCCCAGCTGATTGGGAGGGAATGGGGAGTTTACAGTATCCTTCTCCTGCCACACCAAGCCACGCCCACCAAGCCACACCCACATAACCAGTACTAAAAAAAATTGAATCCCACCCCTGGTCTGCTCCCATCCATTAGCTGTTGGTGTTAATTAAAATCCATTTAGCTTGACAACTTGGTAGCAATGAGTGGCGTTTGTGATAACCTGGAGGAGGATCACCACTTTGGAGTTGTTCAGTTGAATTAACATGGGAACTTCAAATCTGGGTCAAAGATCCTTACTGGACCTCAGATCTCAAGTTATTTGAGAGAAGGGAGGCCTATTGAATTTGATGTTGCTAGGGAGAAAAAGGAAGTTCTTACCTATCACAGGTGTTGTGATTACTTAATCTTGATTGATTATGTATCACCAAGTCAATGTTGACTTTTAGTGACTACATAGGTAGTCCTTCACCAGGATGATCCGACCCTGTGGAACGACCTCCCCGTCGAGATCCGCACCCTCACCACCATCCAGACCTTCCGCACAGCCCTCAAGACCTGGCTCTCCCATCAGGTCTGGGGATAGGCTTCCAATTTACCCGCCCGAGTGTTGACTGTTGAATGCAAGTTGTGTTTTTATTATTTTCTTTCTTTTGTTCACATATTGTTTGTCTTTGATAGTGCACCCCCTTCCCTTTGATTGTAAGCCGCCCTGAGTCCCCTCAGGGAAAAGGGCGGCCTATAAATCTTAATAAAATGACTAAAAATGACTAAATGATACACACACACACATACCCTGTCCCTGCAACCCAGTCCTTTAGGCGTTCTGATGGTGCTACTGTCCACTCTCTTTTCTGCTGGTCATTCTCCTCTCTTTCCTTCTACCTTTTCCAGTATTATGGGCTTCACATAGGAATTGGATCTTATATATTTGTTTGTTTGTCAAACATGTAGAAGATAACAAGTAAAGGTATGAACATAAACATGAATAAAGGAAGTAAATACAGATAAATGGGAACAGTAGGCACGTTGGTGCGCTTATGCACGCCCCCTTTACGGACCTCTTAGGAGTGGGGTGAGGTCCAAGGTAGACAGTTTGAGGTTGAAGCTGTGGGGGTTTGAGGATGCAACAATGGAATCGGGTAGAGCATTCCAGGCATTGACCACTCTGTTGCTGAAGTCGTATTTTCTGCAATCTTGTTTGGAGCGGTTTACCTTGAGTTTGTATCGATTGTTTGCCCATCTATTATTGAGGTTGAAGCTGAAGAAGTCGTTGACAGGTAGGATGTTATTTTCCCATAATATGACCAAAATACGACAGTTTGAGCCTGGTACTTTAAGTAACTACTCTGGACTGATTTATTGGTTGTCTAACAAATGGTGTGCTCCAGACTTTACTCCTAGCCCAGAGTTTGAAAGCATCTTTCTGCCTCGAGTTCCCAATTTTCTGAGGTTTATCTTGTGTTTGTTGGCTTGGATATTCTTTTACATCAGTCTTTACGTTGCAGGGATTTTCATGGCTTTAATGAAACTTGGCAACCATCATTGGGATTTTTGTGTGCGTGTGTTTTATTTTCAAAAAGGGATGAATATCTTTTAATTAATATTGTTAACAAGAATCTGAGCCAAGGGGATGAAATGGGTAAGAGGGCGAAGGAAGGTTGGCAAGCTGGTGAGCGACAGATCCGTCAAGAAAATTGGGGTTGTCAAAATCTTCTTTTATCCTGCTGATGGGCTGGAGGATGAAACAGGAGCTGTGGGTGGTAGAAAATCTGTTTGATTCTTGTGGGAGAAAGATGAAAAGCGAAACAGCATTTAAACTTTTCAAGGATTGTAAAAAAAAAAAAAAAGAATGGCTTCAGCTGGAAGGAACATTTGGAGAGCACGTTTGGAGGATTTGCAAGGTCCAGTTTTCCACAAGGGTTCAAGGCTGTAACCCTGGGAATGGGACAACTTGCCAGGGCCAACTCGCTGCAGCCAACTCACCAGGGCCAACTCACCACAGCCAATTCGCTGCAGCCAACACATCATGGCCAACTCACCATGGGTAACTTGCCATGGGCAACTTGCTGCAGCCAACTCACCATGGCCAACTCACCATGGCCAACTTGCTGCAGCCAACTCACCATGGCCAACTTGCCATGGGTAACTTGCCATGGGCAACTTGCCAGCCAACTCACCATGGCCAACTCACCATGGCCAACTTGCTGCAGCCAACTCATCATGGCCAACTCACCATGGAAAACTCATGGCCAACTTTCTGCAGGACAACTCACCATGGCCAACCTGCTGTATTGTATATTTGTATTGTATTTATTTGTCTTGTATGCCGCCCACTCCCGAAGGACTCCGGGCAGCTCACAATAGACAAGGGAAGGGGGAAGACTAGACCAAGACAACAGTTTAAAAACAAAACCGCAACATTCACAATTTCCGCGGGGCTGGATGTTTCACAGCCCCCCCGGCCTGCTGGAGCAGCCAGGACTTGGTGGCTTTGCGGAAAGCCGGGAGGGTCGTAAGGGTCCGGATCTCGACAGGGAGATCATTCCAGAGGGCTGGAGCTGCAACAGAGAAGGCTCTCCCCCGGGAAGTCGCCAGCCGACATTGGCTGGCGGATGGAATCCGGAGGAGACCTAACCTGTGAGATCTGATCGGTCTATGGGAGGTAATCGGCAGGAGGCAGTCTCTCAGGTACCCAGGTCCGATGCCATGTAGGGCTTTATAGGTAGCAACCAGCACCTTGAAGCGGATTCAATGGGTAGCCAGTGCAGCTCGCGGAGGATAGGTGTGACGTGGGTGTACCTGGGTGCACCCACAATCGCTCGCGCGGCTGCGTTCTGGACTAACTGAAGTCTTCGAACACTCTTCAAGGGCAGCCCCATGTAGAGCGCATTACAATAATCCAGTCTTGAGGTCACAAGGGTGTGAGTGACTGTCTGAAGGGCCTCCCGATCCAGGTAGGGTCGCAATTGGTGCACCAGGCGAACCTGGGCAAAGGTCCCCCTGGTCACAGCCGACAAATGATGTTCTAAAGTCAGCTGGGGATCCAGGAGGACTCCCAAATTGCGAACCCTCTCTGAGGGGCGTATAATTTCACCCCCCCCAGCCTGAGAGATGGAATAGTTGGCCAATCTTTGGGAGGGAACATCAGAAGCCACTCGGTCTTGTCTGGATTGAGTGCCAACTTGTTTGCTCCCATCCAGACACTAATAGCCTCCAGGCACTGGCACATCACTTCTACTGCTTCGCTGAGTTGGCACGGGGCAGACAGATACAACTGCGTATCGTCTGCGCATTGGTGGTACTTAACCCCGTGCCGGCGTATGATCTCACCCAGCGGCTTCATGTAGATGTTAAATAGGAGGGGGGACAGGACTGAACCCTGCGGCACCCCGTAGTTGAGGGGCCTTGGGGTCGATCTCTGCCCTCCGACCAACACCGACTGCGACCTGTCCGAGAGGTAGGAGGAGAACCATCGAAGGACGGTGCCTCCCACTCACACCTCTCGCAACCGTCGCAGAAGGATACCATGGTCAATGGTATCAAAGGCCGCTGAGAGGTCAAGGAGCACAAGGATAGAGGGGTGACCCCTATCCCTGGCCTGCCAGAGATCATCGATCAGTGCGACCAAAGCAGTTTCCGTGCTGTAGCCAGGCCTGAAGCCCGACTGAAAGGAGTCTAGATAATCGGCTTCATCCAAGGACCGTCGGAGTTGAGAGGCCACCACTTTCTCAACAACCTTCCCAACAAAGGGAAGGTTGGAGACTGGGCGATAGTTGCTCAAAATGGCTGGGTCCAGAGACAGTTTTTTCAGGAGGGGTCTCACCACCGCATCCTTTAGGAGGGGCGGGAAGGTTCCCTCCCGAAGAGAGGTGTTAACAATCGTCTGGATCCAGCCGCGTGTCACCTCCCTGC